>NC_058035.1:19550429-19827929 GCF_019176455.1 Solea senegalensis
GGTGGACGTCCAGCAGCTCTTTTTTTCCTGCTTGGTTTGTGGTTATTTGTCTCAACACGACACTAAGCTTTGTCTGACTGCGGGCGTTGAAAAGAAAGACAACCAGCTGATTTAAAAATCAAAGTCCAAAAAAACCCCCAAAAACTGGAAACACAAACAGGAAGTGGGCGTCTACTTGTCGAGCATGGAACCAGTAGAAAAATGGCTATTTTGGTACTCTTCCTCATGGAAAACTAAACAAAAATGACATGCCACACTGTACCGAGCCAAACACTTGATGGAAACATGGCTTTATTGGCCCAGTTCAGACCTGGCATTAACATCTGTCCTCAGTAATCTGATCGTAGGAAGGTAGAACTGGTTTCTTGTCACCACATATGATCAGAGTTGGAGTCGGACGCTGCCGATGTGTCTGATGTTAACGTGTCCATCAGAGACAGAGAGGGAGAGAGAGGTTTGAGTGAATCGAAGTGCTATAGCATGAGACAAAATTACACACACATCACATAAAAAGACCAGTGTCAATATTGTGGTGCTGGATGCAAATACATTCATGTATGAGCACTGATGAGACAATGGCAGTTGATGAGGCAGTCGGTCCTTCCTGGGGACCATTTGCATTCATGAACGCTCATTGAAACAACACACTGCATGTCATAGAACTGATTAGTTTATTCTTCTACATCCGCTCTTCGCGGTGTCCCGATTTCTCTCCCTGCATGTCTGAGAGTTGGTCAGGGCCACTGCTGTTTTGATGCCGCTAATCTGCCTGAGTCATCACATTGGCTCATTGGCTGTAATTATATCATTAGAGGGAGCCGGGGGGATGTCCTGTGAGAGCACACGGAGGTTGGCTGCAGGGTCGGCGAAAGCACAGAGCGAGAGATAAAGGAGGAGAGAGAGGGAGGGAGGGATGGGGGGAGATAAACATAAGAAACATGAGGAAGGATGAGCGAGGGAGATGCAGTGGGGAGGCAGGTTGTGGCGACGCATCCCTCTTTTTATCTTCTGTTACAGATTGTGACACAAACAATGAGGGTGTCGATGCGATAGCGCTGCCCCTTTTCCATCATTTCTTTTGATTTATAGTAAAAGAAAAACGACCGTTCTTATCGTTTCCTATGTTTTCATTTTGAATGTCTCATATGATCAAATGAAGGTGCGTCAATTTCAGGGCGCTTTTCCTATACAGACCATAAACTTTAAAATATTAAAGGAGCACTAATCCAGCCAGTTAATACTGTGCTATAACAAAGATGGTAGACTCATAATGAGTCATTATGAGAATGAATGCAGGAACATTTTATTTGCATTGGGTCTGCTATGGATTTTTGAAACCTAGTTTCCCCCAGTTCAAGTTGAGATCATCAAATCACTTCAGCTTGAAAAGCGACACACGCCACGAGTTACAGCTGTTTATAAACATGCTTATTTGCTTTTATTTAAAAATGGTATCACTGCCTTTATCCACGCATGACATGGGATCAACTGAAGTTTGATTAATGGACGGCAAACGGTGCAGGTTAAAGTTATAAAACACAACTATTTTCATATTTCTTATACCCTTAGACAAGGTTGGGGTTCGCGTCCAGGCCTGTCTCTTAGTGATGTGGCGCTCGTGAACGTTTCGTTCAAAATGAACTAATCTTTTATATGACTCGGGAGTAATGAGTCATCTCAGTGAGTGATTCGTTCATTTTCATGCAGTACCTTCCTTCGCCACACGATGGCAGACAGCTGCATAAGCTCAGTCAGCAGGACAGGAAACAGAAATGATTAGTTCAGGAGTGACTCAACTGAGTGGTTCGTTCGTTCATTTTCATGCAGTACCTTCCTTCGCCACATGATGGCAGGCAGCTGCATAAGCTCAGCAGGAAAGGACATTTGTTTATTATAGTTTGTCAGCTGAAGCAAACCATGTTTGTCTTTTTTTACAACGACCACAAGAGGGCTACAGCGCCAACCGCTGTAAAAATGAACGAAATGAACGAAATGACTCAAAAAAAGATTAGTTCAATTTACTGTCCGAGGGTAAAAGATCCGAGTCAGTAAGAAGAGTCGAACTTCCCATGGAGTTTGCACAAAAATAAAACATACAGCACACACAGAGACTGCCCACCTTTGACCTTTTCACGGCCCTCATGACGATGGATGATTGATCAGTATTGATCATGACATAACTGAAACTATCTGTGCCAATCCTGTTCAAGTTAATACAGGAAATTGTCCGTTTAAAGGAAAAAAACCAAGAGCATCAAACCAGACTAAAACCTCTCCCTTGACTGAATCAAATCAAAACTTTTATTGTATTGTGTAAAAAAATGTTTTCATAACAATAACTTCTTCCAATAGAAGTGTTATAAAATCTGAATTATTTAATTGAATTTGGCAGAGTTGTGTCTGAGTGGTGTGCTAATGTAAGGAGAGAGGCTGGAGAAAACAAAGCATTTTCACCCAAGTGCACTTTTCATTTGTGTTACAGAAACGCTCCATTATTTCTACGATTGGCAGAGGTGGAAGAGACGCTGTGCAAAAACAAGACGTAAACATTTAAGAGGATGTTGGGGGTTAGATGGAGGACAGGGACACGGTGTGAGCAAGAATCAGAACATCACAACTAACATATCAGCACACAAAAGCACATACACTGACAGGATGTTGCTCTGAGCAGAATGTTGTTATTTTACTTTACTGTAAATAATGTACAATCTTAAAGTTTTAAATTTTTTCTGCAGAGGAAGATTTACTTTCATTTAATAAAAAGATTAAATACACATACAAAAACACATTTTTTAAATATTTATATTATTAGCAACCTTGATTGAATTGTTTTTATTGTATTATTATTATTTTGTTTTTATTATTATGATTATTATTATTATTTTTTTTAATATTATTATTATTATTATTATTTATCGTACTATTTCACATTTGCATGTTATTTTTTTTAAACCTTGTAAATCATTTTGTTTTGAAAATTGCTATATATACATTTTTTTTATTTATCATTTTCCAACTGTTGCAGCATTCTGGTGAGTTTTCAGAGGACATGTTGATGCGCGTTAACCCTGCAATGTGTTATCATTACTATTATTTATTTGTTTATCTAGCCCACATTCATAGCCAGTAAGTAGTGGTTTTCATCACCTTTAATTCCTCAAAAGTGGTTGAAACAGCATTACTGTACATATCACATATGTAGACATGTAAAGGACATGATTGTTGGTGATCTGTGGCAACAGTACAATACACGATCCTGGTGACTTGGTTGTTTGTACTTTAAGTTAACTGCTTAACATTGAGTGTGGAATAAAGTTCAAGTATAATATAGTAAAACCTTTTTTTTGGTCAAACTCACTAGTAACTAAGATGTTGCAGAGGTCAAACTTGTTCCTTGTTTGCACAAACCCAACACACTCACCTGCTGAATGTGTCAAAATCACATGCACTTTAAACCTCCTGACACTTATTCATGGCAGCATTAAAGCACAACATGATTAATATTTTACACTAAAAGTGGAAGGTGCAGCAGAATAACAGTGTCACTGTGACCTTTTTTTTTTTGTACAAATGCAGTCGTATACACTCAGAGCGTATTCACGGCAGCCATGTTTCCATACAGACGCCTGGAGAGAAATCGATAAGTGATGGAATAAGTGGTGAAATATCCTTGGAGCAGCCTTGTATGCAATAAAGATTAAAGCCTTTAGCTTTTATTGCCTTTAGTGTGCTATTTATGACTCACATTTCTGGACATAACACTGCGTCACATAAAAGCAGCTACGGGGCTCGTACAACACGTATCCTTTAGTATCTCGAGATTACATATCAGAGGAATCATTGACAGTCTGCTACAAATAATCCCTACAACAAACAATCTATTTGTTCTGCCCAAACAGAGATCGCCATGACTATCTACATGGTCAGATACCACTTCAGAAAACAGAGAATGTACACATTTTGTCATACTGCATGAATTTAATGTTATATCCTCTATATATTCAAGTCACTGTTATTGTTATTGTCACTGTGTTCTATGGTGCATAACACCAAAGCTAATTTCTTGTATGTTTAAAGCTACTTGGCAATAAAGTGGATTCAGATTCTCCAGAAGAATTCCCCGCTCTCTGCCAAAAACACACAACTGAACTCCTGCAGTCAGACAGTCAATGACAGACTCACACACACACACACACACACACACACACACACACGCGCACACTGAGACTGGATGACTAAAGTCTTACGTCAGGCACCCGTGGCCTTTGACAGTTTGTTCCTCAGGGGCGCTGACTCTGAGTCTGCACTTGGAAACACTTCAACACAACAGTTTCAACTCCTATCAGATTCGCTTGCAGGAGGATTTAAGATTCTGGTCAAGTTTGTCTCATCGTCTGGTTTTCATAGAATTTAAGGGGTTTTGTCAAATAATCTGCAACTAATTATTCTTTAATTAAAAAAAGGACTTTTTTTTCAGCAGTATTACGACGAGTAAACAAGTGCGAATTTCATTACCTTGGCCTTTATGTTGAGGGTTTATTGACAACACATTGGTATAGACTCAAGGATGACATACAGCATTTGAATGAATGACAGTTAAGGACTAATAGAGTATTTCTTTGGCTGACTGCCTCACAAACAAACACATAAATAGTCCAAACCTTATTTACAGCTAGGCATAAATACCAATTACATTTCAAATGATGTTCTAATTTGCAAAACCAATATCAATCAATCAAAAGTCGACATGTTAAAAAAACAAAACAAATGAATACTCCTCATTATTCTGACATTCTGATGCAAGAGTTTATGGTCTAATCATTAAATCTGCATTGCTATCAATATTACAACAAAGTACAAGATAATGTCATGTAAACACTGTGCACAGTATTATAGTTTAATTAACTTTTGTTGATGGAGTCTAAGCATGAGCCTCCCCTGCCTCTACATTGGGGTCACAAAGCAACAGTTAAGGCTGAAACAAAATAAAAACTGCCTCAGGTCGTGTATCATATTTATAATGATTTTCTATCATGCACTGACACAGTATCTGGTTGTGTTTCCTGACGTATAGTCACAATGTGCTTTAGGATTTAATATTTAACTTTGGCAGGTAATACCATTTATTAAATGATATTAGATCAAAGTATTCAGTCCTGTTTGTCGTGCACTCAAAATTGATTTTTCCCCAGGTTCCTTTTTGCACTTGGTGGACTTACATACAGCAGTATTTCTCTTCTGACTGTAATAGTTTCTTGCAAGAAGCAGATGATGATGATGATGATGATTGCTTACTAAGAGCTCCAGCCATTTTTGTGCTGATAAGACAAGAGGTAATAGCATGAAATCTGAGCAGCGCCGGTTCTTTGTGGTGGACTGGACATTACAATAAGCCACTTTTCAGAAAGTGATGAGCCAAAAGGAGAGAGAGAGGGGCAGGTTTCTGTTAGAAGACAATATCATATATTACATTACCTGCTTGAGTCAAAGGCACTGAGCAAATATGACGGCCATAAGACAGTAACCCCAGACCAGCGTCTGCAGTTACATCATGTGCCTGCTGCCACCTCACAGCCTCCATCACATCTCCACCATTATACTCATTTATACAGCATTTCAGCCTTTGAATAGAATACTCTATGGCTCTGTCCATGGTGCTGAAGTGGGAGACAGATTTGTAGGTTGTACCCCTGTTCTCTCTTTTTCTTGGACACATTTCTCCCTTCCTTCCTTCCTTCCTTCCATGCATCGTTCCTCCTTCCTTCCATGCATCTTTCCCTCTTCCTTCCTTCATCTTCTCCGTTGGTGATTTATGGGAGTTGGCATGCATGATGCATCCTTCTGAATATGCTCACCTGTTATTACATAGATCTTTCTATTCCTTCCTTCCCTCCCTCTCTCCCTTCCTCCTTCAGTGGTGTTTTTTTGGCAGTATGCATCTGTAATGTTGCATCAGTGCCTCCCTCTGGAATTAAACACCCAAACATACATATTTTCCCCTCCTCCCTGCCTTCATTTCATTGTTTTCCTTCCTTCCTGTCTTTCTTCCTTCCTTCATTTTATGGCAGTTGACATCCATAATGTTGTATCACTGCCTCCCTCTGGATTTGATCTTTTATTACATTCATCTCTTCCTTACTTCTTCTTATGGTCAAATTATCATATCCAATTAGTCTAACTCCAATTTGCACATATTTGGTCTGAGAAAGGAAGCTGAAATACTTTGAAAAAAACCTCACACAGATACGGGAGATTTTGTGTTCTGTCTCTGGTTGTTGTCACGAGAAAGCACATCCTTGATTTTTTGTTTTATTTTATATAATCCCCATCTCTCTAACTTAAGATAGCTTGACTTCCTGTTCTGTTTCCACCCCCGTCATTTCCAGATTTGTTACACCTGTGTCTCATTTCCACATTAATCAAATGTACATAAGTGCAGCCCTGCAGTCCATTGTTTCCAGATCATCCTGTTAGTTTATTACATGATTTCTAGCATTAATTATCTTGTGTTCCCTCATGTTTGACCCCATGTGTGTTCATTTCTTTGACTGTGCCTTAAGCCAAGAGAAGTTCGATTGAACTCATGTATACCAACGTCTTCATTTTGCCTATACTCAAAGTTGTTTTGTGCCTGAACGTCTGCATCTTGTGTCCTGCATCTGAGTATTGTCATTATCAGAGATCATACAAACACCAAACAAAAATCACAATCAGAAATACTTCACTGATCCCCGGAGGGAAATAGCTTTCGTTACAAATAACAAATAACAAATAGACTCAGATATTAAAAAAAGGTACACTATAAGAAAATAAAGAAACACAAGAAAAAAAGAATAAAGATTATATACAGGAAACTATATATATATATATATATATATATATATATATATATATATATACATTTGTGTTTTGAAATGTGCAAATTGGTACTGACAACAAATGCAAATGCAGCACAATTATATATACAAAAGCGAAGTGGACATGAATATTGCACAGGGATATTATTTCACAGTGTTTATGGCACAGTAGTATTTGCAGTCATCTGACACACAAAGAGTGGAGCTAAAAACCTGGATTCAAACCTGGATTAAGACCAGTGACTTGGCTGCTCATTTCTGACCTGCAATAACTAAATGAGCAAAGGTGCATTGTGACAATGGATAATTTCAATGAAATTTGAAGTAAAATTAAATTGTAATAGTAGAATTTTTTACAGTTGTACTTATAGGGTAGATTTGTGCCTGTGGGCCTTGTGCATCACTACTGACCATGCTTTGGAAATTCAATCTCGTTATCTGTACAAGACAGACTAGAAAAGATGAAGGTAATGTGTGTGGTGAGATCAGAGAGACAGGATTCTCCAGTGACTGTCTCACAGCACTGAGTGTTAGCCTTCTCCATCCTGCTCTTATTCCAATGGATTTGTTTTTTTGCCCATTTCCACAATGACTACATTAGGTGAGCGGGCCCATTGTTTTCGCTGCATGTAATCGTCTTTCATTTCCCTCTGTGACAAGTGCTCCTCGTTACAGATAAGCTCACATTTACCTGCACTTGTTCAGTGTTCTGCTGCACGGTTTCACAGAGAGACCACATCAGCTCTGCGTGTGCTGGTGTATTTTCATGAGCTTCAAGTTTCGAATCAACATTACTATGCTTTTCAATCTTCAAATCTAGGATTCCTGATGTCTGAGGTAATCACAGACACTAATCTGTTCATTTAAAAAAACTATACCCTTACATTAGCAGACGTGTCTGATTCCAGACCTGACCGCGTTTCAGAGCAATAGTGTTCTGCTGTGCTTGCAGACTCCAGGACTTCACTGCAATCAAGTAAAATCAATTACAGCATGTTGTTACACATGTGTGCTTTATTTCATTTCTGGGAGACGAAATACTAATCTGTTTGGAATGAATTAATCTAATTCAAAAAACCTATTCACAGAAAATGAAAAAGATGATTCAAAACAGGAAAAAAAAAACCTTCTCTCTGTTTATTCACGTATTCTCTTTGACATTGAGCGGTAGAGAATTGTCCACATGCAAAATCTCAATGACAGCTTTTTTTCCATTTTAGAGTATGTGCAAAGACATACACACAAATGTATTCACCCAGCACCCTTTCATCTTCGCTCGGGTTTGCAAAACTGTCTCCTCTCAGCGCAAACACACCTTGAACCCTTTGGATGGAAGATGAAAATCAACATGACTTAAAATCCATCCCGTCTCAAAAAAGGAAGGAAAAAAAAGAAAAACATGCTGTAACACTTTGCTCCTACATCGATTTACAACCAGGTGGAACAGTTTCCAGTCAGAGTTCAGTGATCTCTGATGGAAAGCAAATATTGATGCCCTCATAACTGACTGACTGACTGGATACAGGGAAATTGTGTCCTCTTTCACCAAGCAATCCAAAACACATAACAAAAGAAGAAACCATGAACCGAGGATTTTTAAATATATTCACTATAATAAAACCTCTGGGTGGGAACATTCTGGGTGGACAGATCTTAACCTTGACACGCTGCTATTTTAAACCCAGAAACACTGTCTGTGTCAGCAGACAGGGCAGTGTTTTCTAAATGAATGTAGAATACAGTCTGCAATTGATTATAGAATTACTCTGCACACGGATATCAGGTCAGCTGACTCTGTATTTCCTCTATAGTCTATATAGTTGTATGTTTTATTTATCTTTTAATGCAATTGATATCATTCTTTTGACTTCACCTGATTTTTTTTTTTCTTTCTGCCACCACTGACACTTAAATCTGATTAATCTGGATTTTTGAAAAGCACAATTCTTGTGGGACACGGCTGCTGCTATTTTATCAACAATGTTGTCTGTGGTGAAAAGTTTCCAGGAAGTTTCCAGTTATTGAGTATGTTTTATTTATTTTATATAAAAAAAAAAATTGGGAGTGTGTGATAACATTTGCAGCCATAGTTGAGTTCGTCCTTGTTGTCACTAAATGTTTACGTGAAGAGTACGTACGTACAATACAAGCAATGGTAATATTTTAGTTCATTGTACTTGATTTTAATGGTTGCACAAACAAAATAGTACTTATCAGGTAAAACCCACTTAATACAGGCATTTTATTTAACATAACTATGTTTAATGTGCGTTTAACAAGTTTAAATACTCTGAGCGTTATAGAAAAATATATATATTTGGGATAAAAAGCCAATTGGGGCTTATATCACTGACTTTGAGTAATAATTTCAACATTCTTCTTTGGTTCTCTTCCAAATAATTTTGGCTAATTTGGTTGACATTAACTTATCATGTCATAATCTTGACATTATCATTAAAAAGTAGCTGTATCAAAACTGATGCATGTGTCATTTAAAAGCTCAGATGCTATCACAGCTCTCTTGAGCAGTGACATCATTTATCCACGCCAAGTCCTTCAAGGAACCACTTTAAGTAAGTAAGTAAGTAAGTTTATTTATATAGCACTATTCACAGATGAATGTCACACAAGTGCTGTACACTCATAAATAAATGAGAAGACTTACTACACACAGTTGTAATAAACCAATTTAAATCAAGCCTAAGTAAAGGCATGTGTACATGTTTTCTGATGCTCTGATGTTGCAGTGGAGCAAATTCAATATTCACAACCAACACCTGCAGCCTTCAAAATGAGGTGTTTTTGTCCACAAGAACCAATTCTGTACAATATATATTTATTTTTTTGTATTAACGATGAAAAAAGATCTCAAGTGGATTAGCATTTGGATGGAGTGGATCCCTTTTTTTTTTTCCCCCTAGAGAATGAGCTTCCACAGAGATTGACAAACCTGTGCTGAGTGTGGGATGTGCTTATCTATTTGTGCTCTGCTTAACACAAAGCCGGGGAGCACATTGGCAGGACTGGAGACGTTAGCGTGGCAAAGAAAATGTAGCAGCCTGAACAATGTTGCACGGGCACAAAACCTCTCAGCGAATATAAATGGGAAAAAAACCTGCGAGATAGCTCCTCGGAAAAGATCATCTGTCACTGCCAAGTTTGCATAGTCTCAGCAAGTTTTTTTAGAAAAAGAGAAGACGAAAAAAAAAGCTTTTGTTCATTTGACTCTGCATCTGCAGCAGTGATGCGGCAAAGAAATGAGAATGGCATTGTGTGTTCCGGTGAAATTGTTTACTTTGAGAATGAAAAGGGCGCGAGTGCCAAACCAGGGAAAGGGATGTTTTCCAAGATCCATTGCTTTACCAAACAGTCCATGTGGAAAAGACCCAGATTCTTCCAACTGAGAGAGAGACTGAGGGGTTTTGGCTAACAACAAGCTTCTGTCTCGTTAACTATTGCTCGTGATCTGTGATACCTTTAGCAGAGCCAAAACCAGGAGAGAGCAGCTTTGGTGACGAGGAAGAGCCGCAGGCGTCTACCCTGCACAGCCTCGCACGGGCATGTGCACGGGAAACAAGCCAACATCCGACACACTGTCTCACACAAGAATCTTATAAAGTCCCAAAAGTAAAAAGTAAAGATTTGAGAAGCATGCTTTTGAACATGTGCCATACATGTGCACACATATGCGTGTACTAATGAGGACTGCCTTTGGAAAAGGTGCCAGGAGCATAAAAAAAAAAAAAACCCTCACTCACTGAACCCTGCTTTCTTCTCCGTTCTCACTGTTTCCAAGGAGACTGCAGTACATTGGTATTCTGAGGGGACACTTCATAAGCAATTGAGGGAAAAAAAAAGGAAGCGAGCGAGCATATGAGAAAGAAAGAAAGCATAAAAGAAGGAGATGGTGCAGAAAACAAATGTGTAGACAGTGTAGAGAGATAAAGGCAATGGCTTAATATGTAAAAGAAATGCCGCGCAGCACGTGCAGACGACGAGGCTGATGGCGTCTGAGAATGTTAATGTAAATTTGATTTGTATTTTCCACTTCAATTCATACAAATGTGTCTTATGAGATTAAGCACATCCCGATCTGACATTTGCTGGGTGTCATTAATGACGCTCGCGCCGTGTGTGCGCGATGGCACGGCGCAACGCTGAGGCCGGCATGATGTTCATGGTGGTGACTCACGCAAATGTAAAGACAAGAAAAGCTGCCTTACCCATAAACTCGATGCCCAGGTGATCTGTTGGTTCAGATAGGCAGGGGTGAGGGGGAGAGGGGGGGGAGAGAGAGAGACAGAGAGGGAATACAGTTATTATTATTATCATTATTATTATTATTATTATTATCAAGAATAGTGTGCGTTAGCATTCCGTCACATTTCATTGTCAGATCATTCCTGACTTGTTTGCTCATGTACGTTGCAGTGTACGCTAATGTTACAAGACACACACACGTATGCACACACACATACAGGCACATGCTGTGCATGTAAGGACACTGTGATTATATTTCCTTGGCTTAAAGGACCATTCTGTAACATTTAGGAGGAGTTTACTGATAGAACACTTATATAAAGTATTTATATTTAGTTTTATGTGTATACACACTTCAAAATAAGCCATGTTTCTACAGCTGTCTGCAATGACAACCCAGCCAGAGTTTTTGCTTGGGGTCCACAAAGTCCCCAAAGTTTTAAACACTTGTTTATCTTTTTTTTTAATAAGCCTGTCGCTCTACGATGTGTTTTTATATGAGGGATCATCCAATGTGCGTGTCTCTTATTAAATATGATAGCGGTGACATGAAAGCTGGGATAGGCAGCAGATAATCAATAATAACCTTTTAGCATCATGCAAATAATGAAAGTAACATGACCGCTGCACCTCTAGGCTCATGGTGATGGTGACCATCACAAGGTGCTCCTATTGGCTGTTCCACTAAACAGCTGCATGTACACATCCCACTGGAAACACAGCAAAGCAACCTCAAACAAAGTTGCTTTAAAACGTATCCGTATGGACGAGAGAGATATTCTGGGTCATCTGTCACATATGAAGCATTGGGGGTCTTTTCGTGTTCATGTGGGTGTAACTGGAGCAGGAGGTGGAGTCACAAGCGGGACAATCAGGTCGTTTTCACACCTTTTAGTCCACTAGACTCGTACGATCGGGGACTGGGTTCAGTTGGGGGTTGCAACATTCAGCCAGTCCGAGTTTGCTTTCACATTTTAGCGAAACAAACCGAACCTTTTGAAAAACATATTCCCCTCCTCGCCTGAGGCGGCGCTGCAGCAAGAATTACTGAAGGAGAAGACGAGACAAACAACGAACGAAGAAAACTCACTCATCTGTTGGTTAATGCAGGACAACTTCTGTTTCCTCCACATCAGAGCAAAACATGGAGCTGCATCACATCCTATCGTTTTATGTGAACATACGACACATATACGCCATTTCTCCCGCCTATCGCTCTACACGCGCGTGTGTTTTGGTTGTGTTTACCCACAATGTCCAGCCATGCCCTGCATTCTAGTCCCCTTCCTGCATTTGGTTTACTTGAATCAAACTGAGACCTAGTTCTGTTGCACATAAGCACAAACTAGGATTCGATTTCGACTGGCTGGTGTGAACGCACCCTCAGATGCAGGAAGTAAAGAAAAAGAGCGTTGGTTTACTTGGTACACGGGCAGGCAATCGGGCATCAACATAACCAAGCAAAGGTCAGAATCAAAGAGAAGAATTACACTCGAGACTAAAACAAACGCTAGAACATTCTGGAGAAATAGCAGAAGAACTGGCAGAGACTGAATATTGAGGGAAGGCTTATGTACTGCAGGTGTGACTGAGTGAACGTAATGAGGGTGGGCCATGTCATCATAACTGGTGGGTGTGGAATCATGACAGAAAGTAATCTGATCCGCATCCAGAGAAGAATAGTTAGTATTCAGAGACATAATGACATTTTTTGGTGTGTCATTTTTCCAGCCAGACCTACAGAACAGAGAGGAGAGGTGAGCTTTCTCTGGGTTTCTGGTGTTACAGGAAACATCTAAGACATGCACCATTAACCCTTGTATTGAAATGGAGGACAAATCCATGACTATAAAGATTAAGAAATAGCTTTGCTGTGGGGATTCATTTTCTCCACTATTTCCATTCGCTATAGTTATCCAATACATGCTGGGGCAATCGGTGGAAGTGCACTCTTATGTATTTACTTCATAAAGCACTAAAAGCTGCTCTATTCACACATCACATCTTCAATCAGTGTTTTCACATGTCTATCATATGCTGCCGGCACAGCCATCAACAAGTGTGACATATAGACAACCTGCTCCACTGCAGCGGGGCAGTCTGCAGCCCCCGCCCCATGTTGCAATATCAGCATTGATAGACAGGAAAAGGAACAAATTAAGATTAAATCTGAGTTCAGCTATCAAGAGCTGATGGCCATTGCTACTATTAACTTCCCAGGCTTGCTAGGCTGAGAAAAATCCTCCTCAGAGTGAGAGGAAGTGCTGCTGTCTGTCGCGTCAGCACACAGACGGTGACTTTATCTCCTGAGTGGTCCTGGCCTACATCTCAGAGTGGGTGAGCTGGTCTGTATGATGTGAAAAAAGCTTTGTCCAATCTGGCCCCAATCTTATCAGGCAATGTTAGCACTGATGTAAGCGGATCATTTTTCACTTTACAAGCGACCCACAGACCCCTCGCCCTCTCTCTCTCTCTCGCACGTGCGCACGCTTTCCTCTGTGATTTCTTCCTTCAAAAATGCCTGTGATGTGTGATGATGGTAAAAGATGAACACATGAATGCTTTATTTCCGACCATGCAAAAACCTCAGCGGGAGCAGAGTTTACATTGTTAGCTGAACTTGATAATTGCATTATACGCCGCATTAACCCAATGCCACAATGTCTGATCATTTCCCCCCAAAAACCCATTCATGAAACTAATTAACACGTCATTTTCTTTCATTTGTCATTTTGACAAAACCTCTATTTTATTGCCAATAATTTTAATTATAATTGACAATAAATAAATGAACAAATCCAATGAAAACACAACGTACATGAAAATATAGATTTTGAAAGAACGTTTTGTTATCTGTGTAACTGCCAGATTTAATAGCAGGTCTGACCCTAATGACCTCTGTAGGAGCAAAATAAAACACCAGTGTGATCTGTCCTTTTGAAACGCTGCAGTTTCGAAGCCCTCTGGGTAGAGAGCTATAAGCGCTGGTACTGCCAGGGTTAGCAACTCAATTTCCCATGGAGCTCAATGAGTAGAGCCTAGCACTAAAGCTGCCAAGGTTAGGGATTTCATTTTCTGTGCAGTTCGGTGGGGAGGGCATATATCAGCAGCAGCACTGTCAGGATATGAGCTTCAGTTCCATCGGGGCCACCTATATTCAAGATGTATGCACTGCAGCTACTGTAAACCACATTAGATGGAAGGGAAGTGTCATATGTTAAAGACGCTCTGTGAGAACTGATGACCACTGGTGCGCCAGATGACCGAGAGATTACGCTGAAAATGTCACATCTGAATCAGCCTGGATGCATGAAAGCAACACAACGTGCGACTTCAACCTTCAAATAATGTCTCCAAGATTGTTTTGATGGTAACAGGGTGGATGTCACCTGTCAAAGCCTGAGCAGGTCTGCATCATCTGCATTGGCACTTTGGAACTTCCATAAAAAGAACTACAATATTCTACTGTATAACATCCGTGCTCTCTATCCTAGCTGGGACACGGAAGCAAAGAAAGAGACAAAGTCACACAAGTGTCACGGCAGAGGCAGCACAAAAAAACAAACAATAACACAAACTCAAATACATTAGAGTTTGCTGGATATAAGTGAACAATTGAATTGTGAATAAACTGGCTGTACCATCTTTATCAGTAAAGCCAGTATCTCAATGTGACGTTTTCTTCATCTCTGAAGACATTCTATTAATAATTTTGGAGTAAATTATTGTTTTTTCTTCTTATGAAAATGGTAGATTAATTTTCATAAAAAAAAAATCTTGTTTTGGTGGAGGCACAAAATGAGTACAAGTAATGAGAAATTTCAGGCTTAATGGTGTTGAACTTTCAGGTGAACGATAGGCTTTCGCAGGCCACATATTATTTAGTATTTCACTTTCGGCTGTAGTAGAAGTATGGATCATTTACCACCACAGAAATCCGCAGAACCATATCCCAAAATGCATGCAAGACCACGGTTTCCAAAATGAAGTCAGGCTGTATTTGTAGCAAATCATCTAGAATGAAAATGTGCAATCATAACAGCATGAGCAGCACGAGCAAATATACAGCCTCAAGCAAGACCTGCGCTACATGCAGAGAATACACACGCAGTGGCAGAAGACAATGGTCACGTTTTGTGAATTTCATTTCACTGAAGCTCTGACAAACTGTATAAGTTGCATGTTGATGTTGTTAGCTGAAGTGATACTCAATTTATTCAATCCATTAACCAATCCAATCCGGTAATAAGTCATGTTCATTCATTTTCATTTAGCTGTAAAGTTATTCATAATCCTGTAAACACACACACAGACACAAACACACACACACTGATTGGATGCTGGTTCAAGGACCTGAACAAACAACACCTGATCACAAGGCGTCCCGTACTTTTCAATAGTCTAACCATACTTAAGTTACCGTGCAGAAATATGGGGGAACAATTATAAGGATCATACATAATGCTGCACATCTGGATCATACTCACTCACTATTTCTTCAGTCGAAATAATTCAAGTTTAGAGACCTTGTTAAATAATCAATTAAGGAATTTAACTCCTCGTAAATGTCCACTCACTTTCCTACTTACCCCTGATACTACTCTATATTAGAGTGTAATTTTATCTTTTTTTACTTTTTATTTTTTGGTAATTTTTCTTACTATTGTATTTTATTTTATTTTATTTTATTTTATTTTATTTTATTTTATTTTATTTTATTTTATTTTATTTTTATTTTTATTATCATTTTTATTCTATTCTCATTTTCTTAACTGAGCCGTTGTGAATGTGTGTTTCCCCCCTGGGGGAGGAATAAAGTCATTCAATTCAATTCAACTCAATTCATTTGCAATTTGCAATCGGACAACCAGGAAATGTTTCTGTATTCCAATCTGTGGGGTGAGACTGTGGAACAGTTTGGATGTGGCGTTAAAGCAGTG
Organism: Solea senegalensis; assembly: GCF_019176455.1. Classification (NCBI taxonomy): domain Eukaryota; kingdom Metazoa; phylum Chordata; class Actinopteri; order Pleuronectiformes; family Soleidae; genus Solea; species Solea senegalensis. The sequence goes on from NC_058035.1 coordinate 19,566,487, forward strand.
TCCAAACATCCAACAGTTTAAAACCTGGTATACATTTTCAGGTGCATACAAGTGACAGGGATGGAGAAGGGGTGTACGATGTGACAGGTGTTCACACTGTGTGTTACTGTTTACGCATTTTATTTATTAGTGTTTATCAAAACTTGGTCCTTTGGTTTCTATAAATGGGAATAACAATGATTGCATATATGCATATATATATATATATATATATATATATATATATATATATATATACATATATATATATGTATAGATATATTCTTTTCTGCCATTTCTGCACATTGAAAGTAACATAAAGTCCATTAAAATGTTTTGATCCAACCTATGTGTGTGTTTGAGTGTCTGCAGCCTGATGCTGAGGCAGGTGTGTGTGGACCTACACAGTGGATGAGTGATCACCTGACCTCCAATAGGACAAACACCCTGCTGATTACCAGACTGCAGTCATACTGTAAGAATCATATATCACCGCAAATACATGATGATGCTTTTAAAATTGCCATGTGGTTTAATTTGGGTTAATCTGGAAAAATCCCGACAAGCAGCTGGTTATGTTTTAATTATGGGTGATTAGGTTTGAGACTGCTTCGAAAAAGAATTATAACTAAGACGTGGAACATGGACATTGTTCGCAGAGGCAGCTGGGTGTCTGATCTGTAGTAAAGACTGTGACCACAGCTGGGGTTCATTGCTGTGTTTGAAAAGAGAACACAAAACAAAGTATTTACTGAGCACATATATTTCCAGAGTCAGGAAACAAAAGAACAAACAGAAGATCCTGCCACCGGCCTAATTTGCACTGATCTCAGTTATTGCAGGGTTATAGTGCTAGATCTTCATCAAATGGGCCTGCAGTGAGTCTGAGAGGGGGTGGGCGTGGCTCTTTTGGCAGTTTCTACCCTAATCCTGTACATTTCCCATCCAAACCCACTGAAAGACGGCACTGCACACACTGGCGCCTTTCCATTATACAGTTGGTATCACGCACGTCTTATTACTTCATACTAGTGTGGGCAGGAGCATCCTAACATGGCTGCGTGAGACTGCCAGGACATCTATACGTGACACCAGGCAAAGCTGTTCCTTTAAAGCTCCTGTAATACTTCCTGCATGATCGGACTCCGTCTGACACAGTCAAACACTGAGGGCTTGTGATTCGGCTCACGATCCCCAGCTTTCGCCAGTGCCGCTGCTAAATAAGTCATACTCCTCTGTTAAATAGTGAGATTTTCGAAAATGACAAGTTTCAACAACTGCATCTTAAAAAAAAAAGGGTGTCTGCGTTTTCTTTGTGTGCTGCACTCGAGAAGACGCTCCGCTTACATCAATTCTCCTGTGTCATGTCTGATGTTTGTTGTTGGGTCCCAAATTATAACGCAACACACACACACACACGCCTCATCTCTTGCACTTCCTGCTGTCAGATCAAAAATAATATTCTACAGATGGGCATGAAGGAGAGATTGCATCATGTTCACAGCTCAGACTGAGTGATAGCTTCACTCTCCACGTGTGCAGAACACAGAGGACGCCACATGCTATTTGCAATTAGCGCACGGCACTCTTTAGAGCGTAGGATATGAATTCATATTCTGACAGATGGCGCCTGCACCAGAGAAGGCAAACTAAATGATGGCACTGCTGAACCTTGATGAAATTCAGTACTGGATAAGTCAAACAATGATGTGATGCAACAGAGAGCCTGGGTTTCTCACCGTTGCTCTGCCTTACACAGTATTGTGTTGTTTACAAGGGTTTGTAGGTGCATGAATTAATTGGTATCACAGCTTGATTTGTGCAGTGGAGTTATTGGAAATGGAACAGGAGGAACTGTTGTTATCGTTATCGGGACCGGCAGTTTTTCTGTTTAGTTTAATAATTTTAATTAAATGTGACTTTGCTTAATATCAGGGGTGTCAAACTGAAACGACCTGGGGGCCAATGAGCATAGAAAAAACCCCCAAAAACAACTGTTCAGTAACAGGTGGACAATATGAGGGTACCAATTGTAACACAGTATCCCACCATGATATCACAATTTAAAGATTCATGATGATATCTCACAGGTTTTCAAAGTAAAAGTGTTTGTTTTGATGTGGAATGATGTATACTTTACAAAAATAATAATAATAATAAGATAAATAATAATAAAACACTGTAATTAAAACACAGAACAAGCTTATATGTGACAATTACAACTGAATCTTTTTTAGTTTTATATTCTGTCTATACTGTGTCACCTCACTGGCAGCTGTGCCTCAGCCACACAGGGTGTGTTTAAAGGAAGTGGACGTTGCGGGCCACACTTTCATTATAACATGATAGTGACATGTAATCGATTTGGCCCATGGGCCACCACTTTGACACCTCTGGGTTAAATGGACACTCTAAAATTGATTCCATCCACAGTGTAATCCAAGCCCAAATAAATGGGAGGGTTGTGTCAGGAAAATTTGTTTCACACCCGACTAATGACGCTGTAAAACTTCTGCCTCAAAGTTTGCACCCTTCAGATTAAATATATTCATCTCCCCTTTAAAAAACTACCATTTCCAAACATTTTCCAAAGGGATAAAACAAAGAAGTGCAAGCTTGTGAGAGTGAGAGTGGGAGAATGGTCCTGCAGCACGCGACAGTCTGACAAATTAGCGCGTGTGCAGAAACAACCTGCAAACTATTTATTTGCTGGATGCCAGCCACGGTTAGTTAAGTCTGGACGTCTTCTTTAACTGACCTCTTTTATCATTTATTCATTTGTTGTCGTTCCACTGTATCCCTCGTCTTTGCCTGCAGCAGTTGCTATAGCAACTAGAGACCATCTTGCTTTGGAATCACACCAGCAGCAATGGTGTTCTCAATTCCAACTGATGAGTGAGTACTCTGTGGTAATTACTGCATGATTACATTAGTATGCTGTGTCGTCATTACTTTATTATTACACAGGTGCTTAGCAATCGTAGGTTAGCCAACACCTGTCTGTGAACTCGCTCTACAGAAGGACCACAAACGACCACATTTACACACACGCACAAACATTTAAAACCATTATATACTATCATTACACTATCATTAGTGCTAACATGACTGTGTTTCTGCTTTGAGTTGGTTATATTCCACCAATCAAACACTAACTTCCAACCTTTAAAATACTGCAGTTTATTAAAAAAAAAAAAACCTTCTAAATATTAAGTTCAAGTTAAAATCAAATTAAATCAGACATGGCAAATAAAATCATCTTTATTATAAACTATTGTTTTAATCTTATATCCTCACATTAAAACTCAAAGTTTAAGGTTTTTTTTTAAAAAAAGGAAAAAAGTTTCTTTCTTTTTTCTGTTTTAATCTTAATAATTTATTTAGATGAAGATTGAAATTTTGTAGTATCATTAAAAATGTGCAAGTTCAAGTGGAGATATAAATAAACCAGACACAGCAAGGATGTTAGAAATAGATTGCTCAAGTGGAATTTTAATTTTTTTTAATTTTTCTTTGTTAATCTTAATCTTTTGTCTTTCAATAGGAAAGAGGAAAATAGGAGATTAAGATTAAGTAAAACAATATTAAAAACTACTATTACTAGTAGTAGTAGTTTTCTTTTAAACTATTTAAAAATATATATTATATCTTATGTCCACACGTTAAAATTTAAGGTTTTAAAGCTTTTTGTTTCTTTTTTTTCCCCCTTTAAAACCATATCTAGCCACATCCTCACGTTATGCCCATTCAGTTACTAAGAAACAGGAGAATGCACAATCCATTAGACACACACACACACACAGATGTATACCCTTATTTGTGTGTGTGTGTTTGTGTCTATAAGAAAATGGCGTCTTCACCTCTATTTGACAGTAACCTCACATTATTTCCCGCTCGCTGCACTGCATTAAAGCAAAGTGACATGAAATGAGTCAGAGAAGTCCGACCACATGAGGCTACTTTTCACTGACTTTGCTTTTATTTGGAGTTATTGGGTCACTTTCTGCGCAGCACAAAGGGCAACGTTTACATTAGCAATGTTTCCTGGGAGTCTTGACGTTAAATGGACAGGAATGGGATTCATAAATACAACTGCTTTTGAAAGCTGGAGGAAAAAAAACAAACAAATACCCATGTCCAGTGTGTTAATGGTGCTGTCATTATCATCATCATCCACACTGAGAAGTAAAGGAATACATATTCAGAGACAACATCTGACTCACTGTGGGAGCGAGTGAACTGTCAGTCATGATCAGGGTCTCATCACTGAGAACATTTCTTCCCTTCTGGCCATTTGTACAAACCCCACGCTCACAAATGATATTCAATCAATGGCCTCATTCCACAAAAACCTTGAACGTCATCTTTTCACTTTTTAATGTGATGCATCATCAGTTTGCAGTGAGTTATTTTTTTGACTTGATGTGCATACAGTACTTTTTTTGTACTTTATCTTGTGCTAGTTTCCTATCAGTATGCAGAGAACATCCATTGAACGGGAGGAGTTGGCTTCTTTCAGCTGCAGGTGACAGGTGAAGGTGGAGCGAGTATCAGCCTTGTTTATTGGTGTCGAAGTGATTTGAAACTCAGAATGAGTGCGACTTAGTTAGATCTCATCTCGTCTCCTATAAATGATGTCACTATTTGTCCTACTGGAATCAACAGCATGTATTTATGCAAATCTGAAACGGTGAACCTGTTCAATACTTTTCCTCTGCCTTTGACCTCTGGCATCAACAATGTCACTTTCTACTCCTGGATATTTTCTCCTTTGTTGGACCATCTTCTGTGGTTGTGTGTGTGTGTGTGTGTGAAAGTCCCAGTAGATCAACAGGTTCTGAAGCACCAACAACACCATGCTCAGATTCATCCACGTCTACACGAGTGGCTGCCATTTGATCAGCTGATTCGTTTGCGCTAACGAGCCGTTTAACAGGTAAAACCTAGTAAATCTGCCATGAGTGTGTATCAAGCTCGATTCCCACCCCTCCAAAGTGTGACAGCATCTGTGCCGTGTTAAAAGAAGAGCCTAGCAACAGAGGATGAGACGACAGAGGGTGAGACAGCCACTCAACACACAACAAGTAAAGCCACTGCACACATTTAGTTTGTTTCAATGTGTAGGCAAAGGGGGCGCTGTTATTTTATTGTTGCTGTTTGAATTCAAAGTAGAACTTAGCAATTAAATAAATACTACTTTGGAACACCCGCCCTCTCACTGTCAGAACCACAGAATCATTTATTTCCTTTTAAGAACTCCTAAAAACACATTTTCACAGATTAGCATGCTAAGCTTAAAACTGAAGTGAGTTACTTTTGAATATAAAAACAATATCCATTTAATTCAAACCATTGAATTAGTTCACACAACTCTCCTTGTGTTTCTCACTATAGCAGTGTTTAGATTTTGTGTTGCCTGCAAACAGGAAGTACAGGAAGTAACGTTGAGCTGCAAACAGGTTGGAGTGTAACTGGAAACGCAAAGAAGCTCCAACAGAAAGTTTCAGAAATGAATTCTACTGACAAACGTAAAATAAAACCAAACATTGTTTGGCAGTTTGACAGGATAAATGCTCCTTTGCCCCACCCTCTCCTGCTCTGCCGCTGTATACACACAAGCACTTCCTCAGGTCAGGTCTGATAGTATTGCTTGACAAGCCTGTTTTCAGATGGATGCAACACAGAAATAATGTTACACAATTTCTGTTCACGATGACCAAACTGAGGCATAATAATATCAACAACATGAATCACACAAAGTTGCACACTGCAGCTTAAATATTAATTCAAGTTCTGTTTATTCCAGTTTCTCTAATTTGTTAGAATAATCATTTTCCCCCCCTCTAATTTGTTTTAAAGTAATCTTTGCAAACAGTTTATTTTTCCATATATTGTGCAGCACTTTGTAACCATGGTTTTGAAACGTGCTATAAATAAAGCTTCACTTGCTTACCCCTAATTAAAATGGTCAAACAGTGCTTGGATCTAAACTCTACTCCAGCCTGAGCATCTGTGTGACGTCTCAGTGACCAGATCTGCTAGTGACTGACCTTTCCTTGCACCCTCGTCACCCGTTTTGTCCGTCCGTCCCAATATGACTTCAGGACTCAAAGTTTGAGAAAAGATTTCTGGGGGGAATTGGAATATTCTGTCAGCTTCTAGGCTAAGTCAAATGATCTGTCAAACAGATTATTTTTTATTTTGAAGTGAAGTATTTTATGCCCATTAGCCACCATGTTAACTGCAGCGCCCTAATCACTTTGTGATACATCATTACGCATCACGACATTTTTGCGATTTTTCATTAAAGTCATCAAATGAAGCAATTTTCCCATGAAACTGTGAAAACGAAACTAAGCCGATCATTTTAGCTTAAACTAACTAAACCCTACATGACAACAGAAACCTAGATCCATTGTGATAACGCATTAAAGCACCCTCTGCAACAGGAGTGACACAGTGGTAACTGCAGGACTCTAAAGAAGACAGCTGGTGTTTAGATGTAGCGGTGCAAGGTCAGCCAGTGAATCACTGAAGCCTCTGAGGTTCTCACAAAAAAAAAAACCAAAAAAAAAACAGGAGGCATGAGAGAGACAGTGCTCACCAACAGGCTTTTCAAGGATGAATAAATAAGAACGACAGAGAGGCAGGGAAGAGAGATATCAGAAAGAGAGTTTTGGTCAGGATAATTCTGGAAAGTTCTGGTTAGCGATAAGGCAGAATTTAGTCAGAAAAGCCTGCAGGCCTTTCAGTACCGAGAGAGAAGGAAGGAGGAGAGAGTGAAAAGACAGCTTGATGGAGACATTCAGAGGGTAAAGCAATTATTCAGCAGGGCAGTGCACATATTCACCGGTTCCACAGATTTTGGACATTTCAAGGTAAACCAAGTAAACTTGCTGGAAAGAGAGAATTCATCATCTACAAGCTGACGTTGGTTTGCAACCTAAAAATACCTAAATAGCGTAAATGGGTTGAGTTAGAGCAGCCATGAGACACACGCTCTGTCTGTTTCGTCCGCTCAAGGCTGCTGTAGGAACACTGCGGCGCAAGGCGGCTGCCTCCCATAAGCAAGGCTTTTTGTCCAAATTCCATATAAAAGGTTTACTTTAAGGCGACGAAGACCAAACCGTTACTGTTTCAAAACGTATAAAAAAGACATAGAAAATTCAATTTCTGGTCACATGCAAAGGAGGAATAACAAATATATTGTTTTTTTAAGATGGAGCTGCTGGGCAGGAGGAAAAGAAGAAGACCACAGTGAAGGATGTTGTTAAGGAGGACGTGAGGACAGTTGGACAAGATGGAGAACGGAGAAGCTGAAAGAAGAAGAAGATCTGCCAGGAAATGTTGAAATCTGTGTTTTGTTTCAACTTTTTTGGTTCAAACTCGTCAATGTGATGTTAAAACTGATTGCAAAGTGTAATGGTGACAGTTTTTTGCTGAAGGATGGCTTACCAAATTACAATACAAATGAACTCTGTCATTCTGTATTTCAAACGCTGCAGATAAAAGATGTTTATCAAATATCTACAAACTGATGTGTCCTTTTGAGGTGCAGCTTCAGAAAGTGAAATGAAATTACTGTCATCACTTACAAGCTTGTTAAATAACAAGGTTTACCCACGTCTGTGTTATATCATATGATATGTCCATGTAAATGCATTTAAAAGTAAAATGCATTTACTTTTCCTGTCAAACATCAACACATCATCCCACAAAACAGCTTTTTTTTCTTCTTTTTTTTAACATCACTGGTTTCATCCAAGCCTCTAACAACCTGCCCAATATGGTCTTGGCAGAAAATGAGCAGGACTTTTATGACAGGGGCCTTGGATGCTGAACCAACACCTCTTCCTTCTCTCCTCTGTGATCCATTACTTCATAATGGCATCATAAGAAAACGTACATGTTGACATTGAGGGTTATGCTTGATTTCCAGCTTAAATGGGTCGTTTGGTTGCTTTTTTTACACTGATTAAATGACTCTTTCCGTGGGCTTAGATGCCCAGTATGACACTGGTATATTAAAGAAAGGTAATATGGGGACAGCTGGATTTATTTTTTTATATCTCCAACCATAAAGGACCAGTTTTCCTCTCAGTGCAGTGCAATTTAAAACTTGCCATGCAACCTGAGCAGTGATCCTTGATCAGTTCTCTTGTTCTTGGAGGATTAATGACTGTGAGTCCTGGACTGGAGCCACATCTCGGTGGAGGAAAAAGCAAAGTAGTGTGGCCTATAATATACCCAGATGACGGGTACCCAGTCCTCACTCAGGGTGAGCTGAAGAGTTTGAAATATATGGAAGGGAAGGATATGTGACAGAGGAGTAGAACTGGTCATGACTGGAACAGTCCTGGTACAGATGTGCTGCTGTCTCTTGCCTTTTTGCAGCCTTTGTAAACCACACACTGTACTGAACCAAAGTCCATAGAAAAAAAAATCTGTGGTTTGAGCTCACAGGGACACAGGGTTTGCTGGTCTACTGCTGTTTTTTTGGCGGTGAATTACAAAATAAGCATTTCAAATGCAAAAATAACAAAATAATACATTTTAACTAAATTGTCTGTGATTTCATTTTCTTTTATTTAAATATTTTCTGGCTTCTTTCCTCCTCTTTGACACTAAAACATATCAGATTCACATTTTTTCACCATTTTATATTAGCAATAACTAAATGATTGATGGAGGAATATTAATTACAGTTAGTTAAAGCCCTCATATTAACCATAATACAATACATATGTATGTCAAAATGCTGATAGTATAACTTATTTGTTAATATAGCATTAATACATTAAATTGCAACCTTTTTAATGTAGCACACGCTCACAAGATGAAACATACACCAATCGTTCTCTTCATACACCCATTTGAAGTCATTTTGATTGAATGAGTTGCAGGAAGTAATCGACGACATTAACACAGTTCACGTAACAACACAGTTTGTGCATGTCATGGACACAGTGAAGGAGACGGTCACTGAATGACTGGACACTATGTTTCTATGCAGAGGTGAGACTCCCATCACTCACTCTGTCCTCCGTGATGGACGACAGCATTAAATTCAGCTGTAAACCGCTAATGCTTTAGAAAAAGAGAATTAAAAAGCCATTTGGAGAGGGCAATTTAAAGTCATTTTTCTCATCTACCTGATCTACCACCGAGGTTTGCTGGCCATTAGCACTTATTTTTTCTTCCACCAACATTCATAGTAAGCTGTAATAATCATCTTTTTCACTGTGGGGAGATTTCAGAAGGGCTGGCAACAGATCTAAGACATCTGCTTAAATCGCTGAAGCTAGCTGGAAACATGGCGTCGACTTCTCCGAGGCCTGGGGAGAACAAATTCATGACTGACTTGACTGCTGAAATAATGAAGTCAATACTGAAGTAGAATTTAACACATTTGAGAACAACATTTTCGAGCAATATGTTGCAAGACAACGTAGCACTTTAAAGCTGTAGTGCGTAACTTTTAAATATTTTGTGCGTTACATTCAAACCACTGTCAGATGGGTTGAAACAACGTTGATTAAGCCTACCTGTTTTTCTCACTTTGGCAGTGTTTAAATCTTTTGTGGCATAGCAACATTCCCCCCACTGCACACAGGAAATGATTTGATTTATGTCCAGACAGACGCAGGCAACAGCAGCGTTGTGTATAAAGCAAAGCAAGACCACTGCATGCAGGTTGGAGGATGATTTAAAAGCATCCACAAAGTGAATATTAATGCTCAAAATAACCTGGTCATTCAGCAGTGTGTACACCTGTGCAGCATATATAATGGTACATCATTTCTGTTCACAGAGAGGCAGAATATTAACATTGACAACAACAAAACTCACCAAAACTGATCAACTGCAACTTTACCTCATGAAAAACAGGATATTTTTTTTGTTGGCACGAGGAGCAAGTTTCAACTGAGCAACTTTGTCATGTTGCGGCTAATTATTCAACTGACAACTGAGTGAGATGTGAGCAGGGCAATTATAAGCAACTCTGCGCCTCTACCAACCTTGCTCGTGGTTTCGAGTCAATTGGTTTGGTTTTGTGACACAGTTACCGAGCAGTTTATTTTCCCTGCTCTCAGCAAGCAGGAGCAGCAGGTTTCTGTTTTCAATGACTCAGAAAAAGCAACTGTAAGCAACCTGCCTGGCACCAAACAGCTGCCTGTCTGAATTAAACGTCAGTAACATTAATTTACATCAAAGAAACGCTGACAGAAAAAGAAAATGCACGCGTACAAATAAAATATGACATAGTGCAGCGACAGCAAACAGATGTTCACAGCTGCTGAATCCCTTCCGCTTTTACTCACATTGTGATGATATGACAATACGGTTTTTATTTTTCTATTTGTTTGTATTAATAAACTTAATGTGTCCTAAACAAAACGAGATGCTGTAGAGTTTTGTCTAATACATTAAAGTGAAGAGGCTCGTTTCACTAATGAACTAGTGAACTGCAACATGCTGAACTTGAACCTTGAGAGCAAAAATCAAATGGAAAGCCGTGGTTATTAAAGGGGCATGGAGACAGATAGCAGAGTTCCTCTTTATCGTAGTTTGATAAGCCATTAAAACCCTGTTCCACTGGGCAAGAGAGTAACAGAGTGAAAGCAAGACTTATAGGGGATCAATAACTTGTCGCCATAAAACTTTGCAATCAGTTTTATCTTCATATTGACAAGTGTAAAGGTTATCTAGTTATCTTTAACAAAACACTGATTTTAACATTTCCAGGCATAATTGATTAAGAATGAGGCTGGAAACTAGTAATGATAAGTAAAATCATATACATTTATGAAACAACCTTTTATAGATCTAGTGTGTAAAATTTATGTCAAATTATGTTAGTTTTTGAGTTTTAATGCTAACTGAAGGCTACATACTGTAGGCTTAATAGGACATTCCATTTGATGATAGCAATTATTATTATTTTTTAATTAAAAAAAATAAGAATAGCAGTGTCCCAAACAGCCCCCAAAGTGCAGATGAAATGACAGTCAACAGGGCAAATGTCAATCAGCCAATACCAATGTATAGCAAATAGATGGGAGTATATCTCATAATTATACTTAAGTAGTAAATACTTTACTCAGCAAGGAAAACAACATCATGGGGGAGATTATTGACATTTAGCACAGTCTTTTTTAAAAACTAACTCTTTAACATCTAAGGCTAAAAATGTCCATCTGGACTGTTTTGCTTATTTTAACCATAAAAGGGCCAGAACATGTCCTGTGAGTGTAAGTGCTTAGTGCACTAACAATTTAAAATGAAGAAAAACAAAAAGTTTTATAAAAAAAAAACATTGTTGTTGTACATGAACACCAGATTTTGCTCGCTCTCTTTCCTAAATAGAAAGCGTCTTTGTCACCAGAGAGGGGCATATGTGTTGTCTGCGATAGGCTCAGTGTTAAAGGGTTAACTGGTTATGTAACCTGGAAAGTACTAGTGCTTTCATCCTTTTTACTTTTACTATTTTTTTTTTTTTTGTAATAAAAAGATCTGCCCCTGAAAGACAGGAAGTGAATTTGTCTCTGTGTCTTTAGGGAACTAGTCGGCTGTGTTGACCAAGCACAGAGCAACAACAAACTCCCCACCACGTTTGGTTGATGCAGGACAAAATAAAGAAAAAAAAAAGGGAACCAAGTTTGAGCAGTAAAATCGGGAGAAAGGGAATGAAAAGTATAAACAACGATGACAAATGCACAGAGAAAGAAAGGAAGCTATCAATGTGCTACGTTGAGACGAGGTGGGGGAATTGAATTGCCTCGCACTGTCTGTCGCCCTGGCCCCGGTTATTAATGACCTGTGACTGGCGGGTGGGTGCAAGCAGCGAGCATATCAGGCCGCCATTGCTCTGGGATAATCTGCATCCCACTGACATATTCTCCACTAAGCACCGGCTGACAAGACCCATACTTCACAATAAATTGGGCCTTCCAGATCCATTTTGGTCTGTATGTGGGCACAGCCAAAAAAGACTGGATCATATGCTCAACGGAAAAGTGGAGACTGAATAAGAAAAACAATCCCACATTGTAAGATAAAGTTATTGTTTCACTATTCAATCGAAAACAGTTGCCATTCACGGATGTAAATATTCTAGAAATCCAATTCACACAGAGATATGCAACAGATGAATTACTGCAATCAAAATGATTTCCCCATCTTTTCTTGCCCTCTCTTCTCTGATTGTGTGCTCTCCCTGTCCACTGAAACAGACGAGCAGTGGGTACATTGGCCTTTAGCTATCAGCGATCATTATGCTCCAATACAAAGTGGTTTGCACGTTTTCCACTGAGCTCACCAAAGGAAGAACATCAATTGTGGAGACCATGTTTTTCTTGACAAAAGAAGAATGACAAAGTGATTATTTTTCTGCAGAGGGAAAAATAAAAACAGTCAGCCATCACTGACACGGCTAATGCCAAACAGAAGGTGATATGTGGGCTTTTCATTTTGATCAACCTATAGAATCAAACACAAATCCAACACTTTCAGGGTTGTAATTATTTAAGAGGGCTATTACACGCCTAATTCATTCATTCATTGTGCCTAAAATATAGTCTCAGCAGGGAGGGGAAATACGTTGAGAATCCAGATGTGGGCACATACTGTACACAGTGTACGATACATACTGTACGTTCGAGTGTAATCCAGTATAATTCACCCTCGTCTGTTGCAGCTCACAAGAATAGAAGCCGGGATAATGATGTTCACTGATTCTTGAAGGCGGTTAAACAGACTGTGCTGTAATGTTCTGTCTTACTGTGGTAAGCCGAGTGAAGACTGAGCGTTGGTCAGGATGTGAGCAAGCAAGAAAAGCCCAGCTGCAGCTAATTAACGTCTGCCTTTGTGTGTTTCACTGGGAGCTGACAGAGAGGTATTAGTAGTGAAATGCCACCGTCCTGGTGTGCACCTGGAACCTACGAAGGCTGAGTGTAAATGACACTGCCACTGCCAGCCCTGAAAGAGGAACCTTTAATTAGCACATGTGGATGGCTGAACGGTTTCACAAACTGTTCCGTGCAGCTCCGTGCAGCCCAAGAAATGTAAGCACGCAGATCACACTTCTATCTTTATGTTGTAGAAGATTGAATCTGACAGAGAAATGGAAAAGTAAAACTCATGTTGGGGTTATCAAATTTCCCTCAGCACCTTGTCTGCCTGCGGTGAAGTCAAGTTTGTCATGCGGCAAGCAACACCGTCAGACAACGTGTGAACGTTGGCAAGCTCAGGCTGACAGAGCTTTCCCGAGACTCCACTGCCACCATCGAGCAGTATTTCACCCTCGCTCTCCTCCCACCTCTCTCTCTCTCTCTTCAAAAGAAGTGCAACTGTGGGAGTGCAACCAAAACATGGAGAATGTGATCTTGTACCCGTCAGGTCTCAAAGTGGACATGCTGTCTGTGACAACATAGGGGTGAAACCTGGCTGTGAAAAAGATAGAACTCGAGACGTTTGTGATTAGAGCAATATTTCAGAGCTTGTAATTGACAGTATTTGTGTTCTCCCCGTGTGTGCGGGTTCTCTGGCTTCCTCCCACAGTCCAAAAACATGCAGTTAGGTCAATCGGACACTCAAAATTGACCGTAGGTGTGAAAGTGAGAGTGAATGGCAAACTGTTCAGGTTCGCCCCAATGCCAGCTGAGATTGGCAGCGCGCCCCCGCGACCCTCCCGTGGAGGATACAGCAGTATAAAATGGATGGATGGATGTTATTGAAAGGTGCAAAAGCAAAACTGTGCACCAGCATGTCAAGACAAACTCAAACATGCTCTCGCTGACATGAAAACCGAGTGGAAAAATGCACTCAAGTTTTCTTTAAATTCATGACAAATGGGAATTTCTTGAGACATAATACCCTGGTGTCCTATTGCATTGTGAACTTGGAAAGTCATGTACAGGATTATAACGTGGAACGTGTTCAAACTGACTTTTGAATACAGGGCCCGACAGTTCTCAACGTGTCATCAAACACAACAGCATGACCAGCCACCAAAACAGAGGCTTTATAACAACACACACAGTGTGACATTAGTCTAGTTGTACGACCAAGTGAGGGTAAACCGGTTACATTTATGGGCCTCTGGTGTAAACAGCATGTCCAGTCAAGACTGTAGCTAACTTTAAGTCAAAGGCTGACATTGTGTCACACTTGGAAGGGGATATTAGACACATAATACTCTATTCAAGGTTGTCTCCACAGAAACCGACAGTGAGTAGCTTCAGTCCAGTAAAAACCCAATGAGAACTCACTTCTTGCATCAGCCCTGTGAAGCTGCTCATCAGAATCTGAGTTAGAATCTGGCTTTGCTCATGTCTGACGTTGCCTCTGTTCTCCTTGGTACTGATCTGAATTCAATAACTTCTTCCAACTTAACTCGTCACTGACTCGAGAGACTTCTTTACTGAGCTCCAAAGACTTGGTAACAGAAAACTCGCCAAGAGCTGTGTCTGTCTAAGTCTTTGCACAATGTTTATAGTCCGAGTAGCACCATCCATTCTCTACCGCTTTTTCCTCCACATGAGGGTTGTGGGTCACTGGAGCCAATCCCAGATGACACGGGGGAAAGGCAGGGTACAACCAGGAGGGGTTGCCAGTCCATCGCAGTCACACAGAGAGACGGACAACCATTCACACCTATACGGTCAGTTTAGAGTGTTCAATTAACCTCTGCATGTTTCTGGACTGTGGGAGGAATCTGGAGTACCTAGAGAAAACCCATGCACACTCGGGCTGAACTTACACGTATATAAAAATTTGAAAATGGAGTTGGAGCTGAGAGACAACATCGATGACTGGCAACACACAATATTAATCATATTCTAATATGTTTTTTCCTTATAATGATTGTTCTGTATGACTTCAGGACTTCAACTCACTGAAGTCACATCTTTTATATTTGACTGGTTGACAACGATGACTGCTTTATGGCGGGTTCAAACAATCTTTTAAATCTGAGGTAGGGAATGAGATTTTTGGTGTTATCCATCAACGATCCCTTAACAACCTGTCAGCATTATGTAAATCAAACTTCTGCACATCCTCTGAGCTGAGCTTCGTTTACAGACTTGGGGAATTCTGACCCATTACAAGAGACCAATGTGACCAAACACAGAGCCGTTCTGAGAGTGCTCAACTCAGCAACTTTGCAAACATGTCCGTTTGGTGGAACGGTCACTATGGAAGTAACCATAAATAATATAGAGTCTGACAATAAAAGCAGTAAATCGATCCGTATGGGCTGGGATGGGAGTGTTTCAGAAGTTGCCTCAGGTTATTGGTCACGTGTGAAGTGTCTCTGTGTGTGCTCATCTGGTGGGAGGGGCTCCGGACAGAGTTGTGATCTGAAAATGTTAGTATTTAATGACCCAAGGACCAACAAAACACCGTTAGATTGGTAATACAGTTTTAAGGTTTCATGCTTAAAGCAACATCAGTCAACTTTGGAAAGTGATTTGGAACAACAACTAAAAACAAACAAAAAAAAGGCCTAAAGTAATCAGCGTGCCTACATCCCTCTGCCTGGTTTTAATGCTTAATGAAAGGGCGGGGCAAAATCCCTTTGTGTCTTTATTTAAATCTACATTTGCATTTTGTACTGTAATTACTGCCTGATTTACAACACTATAAGAGCAGCATGTGGATTTTTCTCCAAATGGTAGTCCAGGGCAGCTGCTTGTGTACAAGCACAAATAAAAACACAGTGAGACAAAAAAGATGGAGTGAAAAATAATGTGCAAAATTGAGTCTTTTCATCTGTTTTCAAAGAGAAAGAGACTTGCTATGAAAGAGAGGCTTCTTTTGTTGTTTTTAATGGGTAGTGGGTAGTGTATGTGAATGCTGCCATTTCCTTCACCCTGGCCACAAACCAATTAAATGAAAGGAAATGTGTGCCTCTGCAGCTAATGCGTCATGTAAAGTGAGCTTTGTTATTTCGTTCGTACATCTTGCAAATTCTGTGATCACTGTGAGCATTTGGATTGGAATGATTTGACTGAAAGTTGGTCTTATATATGAGCAAGATGTCAATGAGTTCATCTCACAAAACATGTGGATGTAACGCCCAAGCAAGTCTTGAATAAACCAGGCATAATAGACCTTTTTCATAGCAGATAATATTTGTCAACTGCGATGGACTGGCGAACTGTCCAAGGTGTGCCCCCCCCATGTCAACTGAGATTGGCACAGCATCCCCCACGACCCTCTGGTGGAAGATAAAGCATGAGATAATGGATGGATGAAATGGACAAACACAGGTTTTAAGCAGAATTATACAGGATTTTTAGCCTAATTTAACAGCTTCAAAGTCATTGTGATGGTTTAATGGCTTGTTGTGGGGAGATTAGTGGCTGTCTCCACTTCCCCTACTGTCTGTTAGCGGAAATCCAGAATAAACCCATAATCCTAATCCTCAGAATCAGGAGGTCTCGCAAAGTCTTGGGTCTCGCGAGAGTGCTTTATGGCACTACACACACACCCTGGCCGGGTACCAGCTACAACATCAAGACGGCAGTGGCGTTATATAAGAGCTGGTTAAAAAGAAAGCAGAGAACATTCATTGTAAGTGGTAGACAATGGATGGGTGTTAGCGTTGGTGTCATACAGTGGCGTCCTAAAAAACATGTATATGTACATGTTTCCTGTATTTTCTGTTCCAATTAAATGATTGAGAAAGACATATGGCCATTATAGCATTTCTAAAACAACCAATCTAAGACTTCTGCACAGCACTGTAGGTATTTATTTCATATCGTCTACCACTACATGTATTTCACTAAGAAAACACTATGAGTATTTGCACAGTTGTGAACCAACAGCATTGTTCACCTGGATATTGGTGAACAGATAGTGGTGACCCATGTTTAAAGCATGACGCCCGAAGCGATCGCACATGTTATGCTTTCATTATATGTTATCGTTTGAAACGTGCAATTTAACATATTCTTGGGGGAATTGGACTTGTGCGTGATTACTGCGGCGTTATCCTCAGTCGTACACGCAAACCTGCTGAGCATGAAATCAAATCTCATAAAGATAGTGTGAATTAAATTTGCCTTCAGATTTAAATCCCCAAATCGCTCTCTGTGTGTCTATGGGGAGTGATATGATGCATGTGATGTAGATTATTTCGATATAGAGAATATGCTGATCCTCACTTTGCTTTACAGTGTCGTAAAACGAGTCTCGGCTCCCACGCCTTCGATTCAGAAAAAAACTGAAGATGTTTTTTTTTTTTTTTATGATTGTGGAAGTCTATGCAGACGTAGAGATAGCAAAGGGGAAGAACTGTTGTAGAGAACGGCGTTCAAAGAGAATACATTTCGTGATGGCTCCTGTATTGTCTGCCTCCTCAGAGTGGGTGGTGCCAATCAGCAACCTCTCAGTTCGAACAACAGAAGATGTCACGAGAACAAAAGCAGTTTGAACTCAGTTTCTTCTGAAATGAAAAGCTTTGACACATTGTACTCAACAAGCTTTTGTTGCTCTTTGACAGATTCGGGGGGAAACCTAAACAAACCTTTCATCTCCGAACACGCCACATCAAGCACACTGGATGACAAACTCCGTGTTGGTGCCTTGTCAGCATTTTGAGACTTAAATGCACATCAGTGAGGAGAGCGAACCCCCTGCTAAGATCCTCTATTTCGGAGGATCTGTTCAATGTATTCGAGTTTGAGATCTTCATGATATACAGTAGTCTGGCATGCGTTTTGGCATGCGTTACAGCCTGTTCTCCATTTGGAGAAAGCCAGATTGTTTCTACCGATATTAGAGACAGGGCGACGTGTACGTGTGTGCGAATGATGTGAGAGGAGAGTGCAAATATCAATGCAAGGACATGAGAGAGAGCACACAGGCAAATCTTTTGCCTTCCCTTTTTTCTCTGGCCTGCACTAAAGGAAAGGAAATCATCTTTATTGTCATTATACAACTGAAATTGCCACCATTCCACCAACCACTACTTCAAACATGTTATTTTGTCCATGCTTATTCATTTTCCTTTTTGTAAACATCATGCCACCAAAAAAGAGAGGCAAACCAACAGACGTGATCAAAGTAATCAAATTAAGTTAGCTATGTTGATTTATTTAGAGTAAAAACGTGCTCACTACCTCAAGTCAATTTTATTTATAAATAATACAATGTTAGTTAATCACGTTATAAACTAAATAAACTAAACGTGTTGGCTTCAGGTTGCTAAACATTTCATTGTTTTGCCTCCTGAACACAGGACAGATAATAGGAGTTTATATAATTAGTAGTATTAGGGTGTGTAAAGTCTAAACTTTGAGTTTATGAAAAGAAGGGAAGGATTTGGAAGGGGAGTCAAGATGGAAGGGGAGTGATGCTATGACAAGATAATTTGAGGGGTGAGGAAAGAAGAAAGATGTCACCATCTCATCTTTACCAACTTTGCACTTACCAACTTTTTGAAGCAGGGAGGAGATGAATAAAATGGGGGAAACAAAGCAGAAGAAGAAGAACAATCATGAGTTATGACTTTGTGTTTTGTCAGCAATAAAAAACGTTAGCTGAAAGCTGAATTGAAGACAGTGAGAATAATGACCTGGAAAAATGCAATCTATTCTTCCTATTAGAGATTGTAGTATGGAGATGAGACAGTATGTAACAGAACGTTCCAAAGAACAAACGAGTGAATTTAGAATGTAATTGAGGAAAGTGATGGGAGGTAACGCTGATACACACAGAACAGAACCGGGGATGTGCACCACATGTTTCGCTGGGATGCCAAACACCGAAAATACATTACTTTTCTCTCCCACTTCCTCATCCCTCAGTAATGGTCTCGGAACTCCCAGACAATTTATATGGAAATGCACTTAAAAGAGTCCTGACGATTAATGGAGTAATAATCAGTGAGCGACTTAGGCCAGAAAACCAATCTATGGTTAAAATGTAGTTCTTGGTTTTGTTAGAGAACTATCTTGCTTGTTGATGTTGTAGTTCAATTCTCTTTACCCCCGGAGTTCCTTGGGATATTGTTGAGCCCGTACAAGTCTACAAACAGAGCTTGTTTTTGTAAGACACGGAGTCACAGCGTGGTGCTGCTCGCTGCATTTCCCAAGCATACCCAGATTTACAAGCAACCTCCCCCAACTGTAACTTTGAAATGCTTCTGTGGGAAACAGTTCACAACTGCACCGACACACATTATACACAGAAAACACTTCATTTCACAGATCACTTGATTCAGTCTGGACAATTCCAGACCTCAGAAAGTTGTGTGGAAAAAGTGTTGCACCCCCCCCCAATGTCAATTTAATGAAGCTGCCATGATGTAACTGTCAGGGTCCGTATAGCGAGGTAGTTTGTTGCTGTTAGTTTTTTGTTATTTCCTGTTTTTCTATTCATTCCCCACATCCTGTCAACCTTCTCAGCCTTAATTACTTGCGCCTGTGTCTCATTGTCTGCTCCCCTCTCCACATGTATATAGATGTGCTTTCCTTGCCCTCTGTCTTTACCCCAGTGTGAGTGTTCCAGCAGTGTAGTGCTTGACCTGTGTTTTCCTCCCGAGCATCTTTGATTCCTCAGCCTGACTCAGCTTGAGCTACAGTGCGCTGAACCTGTTTTTGATTGAAAACAGTGACCTTTTTTTCCTGCGTCCAGGTCGATTTAGGGAGTCCTTCGGTCCATGTGCCCGACACTGCCCGTTACTTCCTCATTGGGTCACTGTCACAAGACTCACGAGGCTCACAAACTCGCTTTGCTTGCGATGCGATGTTGAATGTGTATCTTTTTGTCACGTCACCTTACTAACAACTCCAAATGATTTGGCTAAAGCACTTATGAAATGAGACAATCTTCACTTTTGTTAAACATTAGGCCTCAAAAGCCCATGTGTGCCTAAATAAACTCAATTAGAGATTATCTTTTTGAAAGTAAGCAGCTTGCACATATGCTACATTAAACAATACATTGGCTAAACAATACATTTTAGGCCTATATTTCCTCTGTTTATATTGTTAATATGGGGGGGAGGGGGAGGTGCAAGTTTTGAGGTATATTCTTGAAATTTTTAACTTGTAAATTTATTCTTATTTTATTTGTATTCTTTAACTGTGTAATTTTATTCTTAGGTCTATTCGTACTTATTTTTATAGTTTTTAACTTTGTAATTTAAAAAAAAAACAAAAAAAAAAAACAAACTGCTGCTATAACATTCGTTACCTTTGTACACTGGAGCGCTGTGACGAAAGAATTTCCCGCAAGGGATTAATAAAGTATATTCTATTCTATTCTATTCTACATTGTACCGCATTAAATTGAATCTTTCCATATTAAAACAAGTATAGTCTTCCCTGAATTGTATCTTGGCCCATGTAACCCATGAAATCTCAACCTTGTTACCGTCGTACATGGGGCGTAGCCTCTGATCATTGACCCCCGTCGCTACACAACCTAAAGATACTTAAAATAAAACTGCTTCATCACTATACATCACCTGTTTCCTTCTGACAGTAGACAAAATGCTTTAATGATGGCTCTTATCTACCGATACGTTCAGGTCAGTAGCTTTGCTGTGTGAACATGTGGACATGCACCTGAATAAACACCAAGGACACTTACCCTGATACTTGTTTGGAATTAAACACCTAATTAGGATGGGGAATAATTAATTTAACAAGCAAGTTGTATTGTATTTGCTACATTTAATCGACACATGTAATTTACTGGATTTATTCTCCTTCATATAACCCAGAGGGAATTATAATTTCACCTCAGGTCCAGTTTTTTTTTTTTTTAGACACTGAACAAACACACCAGTGTCCTTTCATGAGTAAAATGGTGCTATGACAGAGTGTATTGGTTGAAAAGTCACAGATAAGCTATTGTATTGCCACGGTGTTAGTTCACCAGTGACAAGGTTGCAGTTTTTGGAATGAGATGAGAGGAGCAGGGGAATGAATAAGGCTCTGATAGTGAGTGTTCAGGACAGATGTTAGAGCAATTTGTGCTCCTCCCTCAGGTGCATGACACTGAGAGGGCTGTGTCTTTGTGAGATAAAGAAATGGGGAATGTGACATTAGTCTGAGTAGGGGATTTTCAACAAAGTGGTGAATAGAGGACGGGATTCATAAGGAACACGAGGACCGACAAAGCTTTTCTGTGAAGACAGAGCTGAGTACGAAAAGGTTCAAATGCAGCAAGCTCATAAAATCGAGGTAACAATCTGGAGTGTATTTCATGTTCATGGTTCATTTAATTTTTTTCATCTCTATAATGTAAAGAAGTCCGACTCACTTTTGGAGTACTTGTTGTTTGAAAGCTTTGTATTAGTCTTTTTTTTTTTTTTCACTGTGTGTAGCCATGAATTTAACAGTCGTTCTTTTTTCGATTTGAGACACACAGCTCTGCTGCTTTTCTAATCAGGGACTGACGCTCGCATAGGAAGCAGGATGAATGTAATTAACTCGAACTACAATTAAGCAGCTGATGTGAGATCAAAACCCAACAGTAGTCTGGCTTCTGTGGACCTGCATTAAAACCCCACTAATGGAAAATCCACTATTTAGAGTGTGTTTAGTTCCACACAGGGAATTCAGTTTTGGGACATTAATAGAATGGAATGACAATTCCAGCTGGATTTCACACAGACAGAACAGATTGCTA
Source organism: Solea senegalensis (assembly GCF_019176455.1). Lineage (NCBI taxonomy): Eukaryota > Metazoa > Chordata > Actinopteri > Pleuronectiformes > Soleidae > Solea > Solea senegalensis. Next base: position 19,588,117 of record NC_058035.1, read on the forward strand.
TTTATACAGGCAGGTTCAGGACTCTGTTAACAGTTGCCAAGGTGATATTATTATATATTAGTCTGTCTTGTATAGCGCCTCAGCAGCCGAGCTGAGGTGTTGGTAGTGAGAGCGCATGTAGGATAAATGCCAGTTAGTGAACATCATATTTCACACAAACTAAAACTTTGTTTTCACGTTTGAGCGTGTTGCATGTGTACTCATGACTGCACTTACTGGGGTCGGACAGAATGGAGTCCGTCTTGGGCAGAAACTGGTCACAGCGGATTCCCTGGTAGCCTTCTCGACACCTGGTGAAATAAAAGAACAGCAAAACACAGGGAAATAAATCATCTGTCAGAGAGTCGGGTAACTGTGCCAGGAAACAAATGCCACTCCAACTGATGTAAATGGAAAAAGCTGCACATAAAAAGTCTGGTGTAATGAGACAAAGGTTGGGCTCAGGCCTTGTAAAAGCAAGCTGAATTGACAAAAAGTCTAAGGTAAGGTGTGCTGACAGGGAGAAATTCATTTAAGATCTGAAAGCCAGCCATATTTCCACCAAAGGAAAAGATCACATGTGGAAATGCAGCCATTAAGACCCTTTAACCTTCCTATGATTGCTCGGTCACATGAAGTCTGCGAAGACACCAGAGAATATCACCAGATTCACTTATCAGTGACACAACTCACTCATTGTCTACCACTTTATCCAGGGTCACGGGGGCTGACAGAGGGCAAAAGACGTGGTGACACCCAGGATAGGTCGCCAGTTCATTATGGGACCAGCGTAGACACAAACAACCAGAGGTCAATTTATATTATCCCATTAACCTCTGCATGTTTTTGGACAGTGGGAGGAAATCCATGCGCACTTGGGTGTAGAACATGCACATTTCACACAGAAAAGGTCAGTGACACACCTGTATACCAGAACTTTCTGAATTTAAGTGTGTTTCCATCCACCAATGTTAAGCAAATACTATGGTAAACAGCAGGTATTGTGGGTCACCACAGATAGGTACGATTGAAGACACTAGATGTTGAATTAAAGAGCACGAGAGGCTGTTAATATCTAAAATTGTCGAGGAATGTTTTGTTTTCCTCATCCATCCACATCGGCCTCCCTGTAACCGCGAGTAGTGATATATATGTGGAAGCCGAAGTGGCTGAATCTGTTTCCATGGCACATATTCACATTTACATTTTATCAATACACCACCTTCTCTACCTCCTTCATGCATAAAAATGGGCGCAGCATTTCATTTTCCTTTTCAAGTTTTCTGTTTTTTTATTCAGGTGTTCAAAAAATGCACATACAAAGTTAGCTGGGATTGTCTCCAGCTTCCCCTGCAACACTCAAAGGATAAGGATTGAAAGATGGTCAAAAACCTGTCTGGGATTTGTTTGCCTGCAAGCTTCTCGCTCTACTTTACAGCCTGGCAGTTCTCTGTATCACAGAGCACTATGTGCATTTTGTGAGTATGAACTGAACAGGTATTTTCTTTTTCTCTCCACAGATCAAGACCACAGTTCTAAACCAACCAATTATTAGTTTGAAAACATGCTTTCCACCTTTTCAATGGTGATTAGTTAACTCAGGGAACACTCCATGGTGTGTGGACAGTTGTCAAACTTTGCAGACATTTTTCAACTGCTGGCACATTAGCGAGAGCGCCGACTAAGCAATGATCATTAAGCGCGTAATGAAATCTGAAAAATGCTTGGGCTGGTCTTCACAACTGTCCTAGAAAAAAAGACTATGTGCTTTGGGAAGATGTGCTTTTAATTAGCTTCAGCTCAATACATATAACCTTAGCAACATATGGAAGTGTGACTGTGTCCTACAGTGCACAGTGAGCATGAAGGCTGAACTGCTGGTATGCAGCATAAACACTAATTGGATGCCTGGGTTGGTTTGGACATCAATCCTTGCCTCGGGCCATTTTTACCTTAGTTGATGCTGTGTTTTTCTCAGTACCCCTTGAGAAAAATGCTCGTATGCATGCAGATAAAACACCAAATTGACAACATGACTAACTAAATATGACTCCACCACATCTTCCCAATCTATCATTTGGTCAGTTAATTCAATTTAAACATATTTTCTCTCAATCTCAACCTCCATCCCAGTTTCAAGCTGGATTACCCTGAAGGTTTCCTCCTTTGATACGCCTGGAATTATCTGTATCAACTCTGACAATTTGACAGCACAGTAAATACACATATCCCACTGCCATTGGCTTCCTGCTTTTGGAAACCACCAACTGAGAGAACATCGTCTGTCTGTCAGCCCAGACCCAACACCAGAGCTGTGCATCAAACAAACACAGGAATGCAAGGCGTCATATCACAGACTTCGCTCCTCCTTGTGTATTTCATCTGCAGCAGGTGAATTTCAATTATTAAATGTACTTCAGTGGGTGAGAACACATGCACCGAACTGTGGGAGTGGGTTATATATAAGGAGAGGAAATAGGATACGGCAGTAATGCGACATTACAAACAACAAAAACAGTCCACTGTGAGGGGACAGGCCTGTGCTCAGACAGCATCTCCACTGTTTGAGGAGCAAGAGAGGCAAATCTTTTTACATAAAATATCTAACTATTATAACTATTTTTGGGTAGCCCGTGGACAAGTGGAAAGGGAACTTGACTTGTAACCAGAGGGTCGCCGGTAGCAGAGGAATACTTTCCCTAAGGGGATTAATAAAAACTAACTAACCCCTAACTTGACTCTGTCCTCATCAGCAAGAGGTCAGACTTCCTGTGGTATCTGATAGACCAGTTAACAGCAAATGCATGGGAAAATCTTACTAATTGAGCCATGCTCTGTTGTGCAACTGTATAATTCAAGGTTATCAAACTTTTTATTGGTTACACGGATGCACCATTTCTCTTTGCTGGAATGTTATGAAAGCAAACCCTCCTCTCGTTTCGTGCTTTATCCTCATCACACGTTATTTTCATTTGTTTGTCCAGCTCTACAGATGCACAAGTCACACCACACTTTCCCCTACTGGCTTATCCCAGTCACTTTTGAAGTGACTCATATTCCTGCTGTGGATATTAAACATTATATTTTTACAGAAGATATTTTGTATTATTCAAAAAAGGTCGTGGATGGAATAAGTGCAGTGAGTCCGGCTAACAGCCTAGTGATACATGTAATTGAAATGATTAAAACTGATGAGTTGACATTATGTAAATAAAATTAAATATAAAATAATATTCATAAGGTACAATAACAGATACATGCATGTGCTGCTAAACAATTATTTTCTTGTGTTGCTGAAATCAGTCTCCGCTACTGTCGACTTCACCAAAGTCACAGGCTTCAGGATACAGTGTATGTTCAAGGTGGACAGTAACAGTACAGTAACATCTCATTGTCAGACCTCAGCTCCGCAAGTTTTTTCTTTGCTTTGTGGTTTTGTTGCTGCAATGTGGGATGCCAAAAATATGTTTGTGTGGGAGCACAAGAACAAAACAAACAGTCACCTTCTCTTGAAGTTACAATTATCACACAATTCTCTCTCTTGACAGAGACATGGCTTTCTTTGGATGTTCACGAATCTCTCTTGTGCCTCCTTGACACATTCAAAGGGCTTTATTGATTGGTGTGATACTGGGGAAAAGTTATTCTCAACGACTGGGAGTTGTCAACTCCATTGTGCTCCAGAATGGTTGCATGAGCTTGTCATTCACTGCACTCAATAACTTAAAATGCATAAACAATTTGGAAAAAGTGGGGTGCCTTAGTGCAGCTTCTGTACGCATTTTAATCAGATCTCTAAACTCTAGTTTTCTTTTTATTGGTCATTTTAGTTCTTTTTTAGACTGCTACTATGGATTGGTTGCACACTATGACAGCTATGAATATATAGTACATAACGGTATTAATTTCAACTTAAAGTATTTTTGTGTAATTTATTTTTTATATATCCTTCTATGAATTCTTCTCTTCTGATTATCGTCATTACTTTTTTTGGTTGAATGTGTCCCGACAACAGTGTGTGAGTCCAAATTGGTTTGGGGGTTCATTTTGATTGAAAAACTTTCATAAAAGTAAGAACTAAAAGAAAAAAGTCACAACTTGAGCTGAATTACAACTCACTTTTCGTCCGTGTTCAGCCCACCAAATCAAATTATCTGCGTCTGACACTTTACCCATCTTTGTGTCTGTAATATTTATCATCAGCGCATGGACACAAAGCTCTGAGTGGACATCCATGTACCGTCCAATTTGGACTTGTAGTTTCTGTATGCATTCACTTAAGTTAATCAAGGTTTCAGGTGTCACTGCACCACTTTTAGACTTTTCTCTGGTTCAATGTGTTGTCAGCTCTACTTGCCGTTCCACGCCGTGTGACCTACACGGACTAAACTTTGACAAGTGGCTTCCTTTGTCATGACAAGTGGAGGTGAGGGAGCTCATTAAAAGAATGGGCGATTAACACAGTGACTTACCTGTGAGTTATGTTCATTGGGACGCACTGTGGAAGTGAGGACAAGCATACAGCAAACTACACTGAACAGTGTAGTAAAAGAAAAAAAAAGAGCTTAGTGGCTCTGCAGCTCCACAAAAACATTTTTTTTCAAACAGCCTTCATCATGTCTAACACTGTGATGTGATCTTATTGTGTCTTACAGACGCTGCTATTCTTACATATGTGCTGCTCCAAGCAGAAGTCAAGACAAATCAGTTTCCCTTCGTCAAGTTTGTGAAGGAGAGAATCTGAAGGCTGCACACTTTGTTATTAGCACACTAGTCATTAACTGACAGAAAACAGGACACGATTACATGTGCAGGCCTGGAACTATGTGGATCTGTCTGTGAATGGATGGTAAGGAAATGTAAAAACACACATGTGCCATCTTTTCCTTTTAAGAGGACGTACAGGCAAACAACACATCACATTTGGGCAATTCCAATTTCAACACTGTATTTTTAATCACATATATTTGTTTCAGCCCTGAAACAAAAGTTAATATCCAAAACAAAAACAGCCAGACTGTGCGTTTTTAACTAAGACTGAAACATCTCTGTGACAAATGACTGTTTTTTTTTTTGTTTGCTTCAGCTTTATTCACTTTCAAGTGAGCTCGGCTTCATATCTTGTCATCAAAAACACCATCCATAATCCTAACGCTGTAGCTCAAGCTGTATTTATGACTTACACTCTTTGTCGAGACGGGGTGTTTCTGAAAAGAGACAATCTAAACCTAAAGCAAATACAATTTTTTTTTTTTTAAACAGGCAAGAAAGAGCTTATATGTGGGTTATTTTTAATACATAATCTTATAGCCTTGCTCCCTTTTTCAGAACACTTATACAACAGTCATACTGTGCTGCTGCTCAGTAGCACTGCAGCAGTTGGTGTTGCTCAAGTGTCTTGTCTATAAGGAATGTGTCCCTTGAGTGTGTAATTTAAAGTATTTTAATCGTGCATTCACACCAATTACAAAACCAATTTTCCGTGCAATGTGATTACATACATTGCAAAGTTATGTAAAGACAGGAATGAAGAGTCGCTCATGTGGGGTAGCACACATGTATGTAAAGATGTGTGTTAAAGCTTCACACACAATAGGTTTCAAATAGGAATGGCACTCTGGACAGGTCACCAGCAACATACAGAGACAAACAACCATTCACTGTCATACCTAAGGTCAATTTAGCGTGTCTGATTAAAGAAGAACATGCAAACTCCATACTTAGAAAAGTGCCTTGGCCAAATTCATAAAGATAGGAAACAGGGAACATGAAGACAGCCTGACCTAAATCAAGTAAGCTCCGCCCTCAGGTTGAATGTCCTGACGGAGCTATGTCATATTCTGCAGTGCTGTAATTTACAGAGTCTGTCCAGTCCAGAGAGACTGGACACTGGCAAATGGAGATCTATTTCTCCAACCTCTCTGCAACCCAGCTGGTATACTGCTGCAAGACATGAAACATCCATCATGTCTGCCGATACCTCCCTCAGATAGTGAAGATGTGGTACAAATAGAATAATGAGGCAATCTGTAGTGTCAAACATCAAAAGCAACCGTTTCTTTGTCTGTGGCAGGGTGGCCATTTACACCAATTGAATGTGGTGCAGCCACACAGCAGCACAAGGCTTGGCAGTCTATTAAAAGAAAATATGCCACAGTGCATCGGTCAGACTGTGACAGGTTGGTTCAATGATCTTCACTTTGTGGGCCATTTTCTCTGCATGGAGATCATTTCTGAGCAAAATGGCCGATAAATGTCCAGTAAACTGGGCCACAAATAACAAGGATTAGCCAAGGAGTAGTGCTTCTGCTATAGTTGTAGGCCTAACTCAATATCAGAAGTTTAAATCTCCAGGATTGCCACCAAACTCTAAAATGGGTTTATGTATCGCATTCTTAATCGAGTATTTTTGTGTAATGCCTTCTTTTATTGAACTTATCAGTCTTTTCAACTTACTCTGAACAGTCATTTCTGGAGGCTTCCCTTCCCACCACTGTCGCCGGGCAACAAAGCTGCAGTTGAACTGGGTACTGATCTTTAATCTGCCTTTTTGACTTAACGGCTGGATGTTTATGGTAAAAGTTCTGTATTTATAGAGCACTTTTCAAATCTTGACTACAGTTTTTGCCATTCGCCCATTCCCACTCACCCACTCACAGCACATTTCATGCCCATTCACACACTGCCTCGATGCTCAAAGCCATCAGGGGTTAAGTGTCAGGGACCCATTGCCGTGTGGACTCGCAAAGCTGGTAATTTAACCCTAGACCTTCAGGTTGAAAGACAACTTGTTGTATCACTGAGCCACCACACGTTGCTGCTCATTTGAGGCTGCCTGTCCATGATGTTTCTTCAGCAAAGCTAACAGGTGGAACCCAAAATACTTCCTCAAACCACTTTCCAGATGCTTTTTGTGTCATTTTTGCTCAGGCGGACGATTTCGCCTGTGTCCTCTATTTTCACAGCAAAACATCATAACATCGCTGCCTTTTAATTTTCTGTCCTTTACTTTTCTGGGCCATGAGGGTATCCGACATCTATATAAGGTCAATCTGTGCTCAGAGTAATTACTCCACATGATCTGATGTTTGTCTGATAAACATTTACAGCACAAATGTGCAGCACACAGGGGCAGATGTCACAGATATCCTTCCACCGTGTTACTCGTAATACGGTTTAAACCCGAGGTTGCAAAGATTTTACAACGGTTAGTCACTGTGGATACTCTATAAAGCCATATCGTTTGATGTATCTAATCCCATTCGTCTGCTCCGCTTTGTAGCAACATGCTGTTTGCAGGTTTGTTTAATCCCGCACACAACCAAATGCAATTGACAGCTCAGACTTCAAATGAATCCTGAGATGATTACTTTTCCACATTAATGATTTTACATATCACTCACTTCATCCCTGCTTTTTCTTAATGGGTCAGAACATTTAAATGAAAATCTAGTAGTTTTACAGACATGTGTCTATTTCCCACGCAGACAAAAACAAATTCTCTTGGATTAGAATATACAATGTCTGTGCTTTTGTGTGGTAAGGACTGCTAGTTCTGGTCCATCCATCCTACCCTGTCCTATTCTTTGAGGGTCATGGGAGGAGTTGAATTCAACCCCAGTCTATCACAGGGCCAACATATACAACAACAACATTTACTGTCTCTTTATAAACTAGTTCCAATCTGAATGTCACTGAATGAACACGCAAAACAGCCCAGGTTGAACCAAGAACCTGCGTGTTGTGAGGCAGCAGTGTTAAACATTGTGTCACCGGGTGTCCTACTCCAATTCAGATGAAGGATGTTGTGGATACATGAACATGGAGTGATGGCAGTGAACAAGAGAACAAAGAGCTGAGTCTGAAGTCAAACCAATGCTCTACAATCCTCTCCTATGCTTTCCCATTTACTCACAACTTATACACCAAAGACAGAATAGGAAACACAATGGTGCCATGTCATTTTATATAAAATGTGAAGTTTTCAGGTCACAATTTGTTTTTCGAACACATCTTAAATGTGTTAAATAATCCGTTTTTTTTAACGTGTTTTCAAACGTTGCCCAATTGAATTCCTCTAATTACTGAAGTGGTTCTTCTTGACTCCACCTTGAATTTTCAAAGGGAAGAGGAATGTTCTTCTCATCAGAAGTTTTAAAAAGTTGGATCAAGTTGGATTCCAGGACATTAAAGCTTCCTGTCTCTCTCCTGTTAAAAGTGTAGGTGTGACCTAGTTGAAATAAAATATGAGGGACATTTAAACCCCACTCCAAGTCCAAGACACATAATCCAAATCCAAATGGTAAGTCATGAGTATTTTTAGTCATTGAGATCAAAGCATTAAAATCTCTTTGTCATCAACAGACAAAATGTCCTGAACTTTTCTCTGTGCATGTGAACAGTCAAATGTACCTGAATTCCTTGCTTCCTGGCTTACCTCGATTTTGAATAAGTCATGGCTCCTATTGAATGTTGCATACATGCCATGGTGTTTGAATGCATGCCCTTTCCTCCATCTCACTATGAGTCCTGTGAAACCTCACCTCTGTCTCGCAACCCTTTCCTAAGCCACTCAATAATTTACAGCTCCCACTGGTCACTGATTCCCAAATTAGAAACACTTAAACACCACTGTCGCTGATGAATTCATTTATTTACTTCTTCATTTTAACAAACCATCTTTGTTGACTTCAGCTCCTCACCCTTGTATGCTTTCTACTGTAAAAAAGCAAAAGGTAAATCTGGGACAGGGCAAAATCTTCATAAAACCCAGAGGAAGGATGTGATTTTCACGTTATTATCCGACAGCCGGAAAAAAAAGTAAAACTGGATTTGTCCGAGGCAGCCTCTCGTCGGAATAGAGCTTAAGTGAGCTATCATCCAGTTTCTCTCAAGTATCAGGCACATGTACACAGGAGACACAACAAACAACTCGTCTGTCCTCACCAGTAAAATGACAGCATTGGTCAAATCGTGACTAACAAGAAGAAGCTGCGTGACAGTTTTTGCACGACTCGCATTAACTGTCAAATATACATTTATGGATTATTCAGGGATGCAAAGATACAGAATATCTGTACCAAAACAAGAAAGATGTTTTTTTTTAACAAAAGTTTAACATATTATGTTTTGAGTATTAACTTTAATCAAGGGACAACACACAGGTTTCTTTGGATTAGCAAAAGTTCAGCCTGATTTCACACGTTCTCCCTTTTCTCCACAACAACTGTGTTAAGGCCAATTTCCACTTTCATGTGACAGAGGACGTAGAAAGGGTAGGACTGCTGTGAGGGTGGTTTGATAAAAAACTCAGTGAAACAAAGGAAAAAAAGATAAACACTAAAGGACGCACCCTCAGACACAACAGGGAACCAGAACAGAGGGAGCACAGGGATCAAATACACTTTAGAGAGGCAGGGATAACTGATCCCAGGTGAAACACACCAGGCCAGGCCAGATAATCACAAGAGTGGGAAACAGGACAAAGGCATGAAGTAAAATCAAGAAGAAGGCTACAAATAAAACAGGAAGTCAGTCAGGACAAGATACACCAGGTTAGTAAACTCTCTTGCACATGGATGTTCACGTTCACAGGAGTCCAAACAAAAGAAAATCACAACGGGTGTAGCAAATCATGACGATAAAGCTGAGACAAGTCTACCAGAATTTACTCTCAAGTTTCGAAATCTGTGTCAGCCCTCAATGAAATACAAATGAGGGCAAACTCCTTGAGCAATTGCTACCCGTGACATGGAATGAGAGATGAAGTAAAACACGTGTGAACCAGTGGAGATAGCTCTAAGACAGCAAAATGTCATCATTTACGATTCAATATCAAACATGCGCTAGAGCATGATTAGAAAGCGTCAACTGTTTATCACGGATGACAGATCATCTTAAGTGATTTTTGTATTCCTGTAGCGGTAAAACCACTTGAACTTCAACTGTTCTCTATGGGATGACACAGAAGGGGTTTTTTTTTCACTGTGGTGAGCTCAAGGGTGATTGGATAAACGCGACAAAAACATCACTTCCACGGAAGCTCAGCTTCTCTTGGAGTCAATGGAGCAGTGGGCGGGCAGATCTGTCTGAAAGGCGGAACCAGTTTTTGATTGACAGCCTTTCCTGTGTGGACTCTGCGAGGGAGACAAATAGCTAGTCGATATAGCCCTTTTTTTTTTTACTGTACACTGTAAATAAAAACACTAATATAGCATTTTTACATAATTGTTCCGTTTCCTTGTTCTAGTTGTTTGTTTTGCAGAATGTATGTATAAATAACTGGACCTGGAATTAGTGTCCCGGTTTCAAAGACCGGCAAGCACCACTGGTGTGAACAGTAGTCTGACATGGGACGTGGTATGAATGGAACTGTGGGCTTCTATTCAGACATGTGAAGTGGCTCTTCTTGGATGCCAAACATGGTAAGTATGATCTGCCCCAAGGTCAATGCAGTGGTGTTTCAAGAGATTTAGGGGCCCCTAGCAAAAGGAAGCAAGGAAGTCCATCTCAAACCAAACCATGACTGAGTTTGGGGCTTTTGTGACTATGATGTCATTGCAGACTCTTTTAAATTACATTTAAAATCCTTAAAGGTGTGGCTGGAGTTTATGTTGTTATTTGGACATACTGTCGAAGATTGATGGGAGCATTTGAAAAGTGGCAGAACATTTTGAGGTTTGTATTATTGGTTTACGCTCATCTAGAAGGCAAATGGCATGAGTAAGTATAAAGGAAGGACGGAAGGACTTTTTGTAGGATCCATTTCTTGAGTTGCTAGGAAACACTACAGTGCTGACAATAATGTGACTCTTTATGATATTCGTAATTTCATAGTCCTCCACTGTTGCCATGTTTGTTGCTGCATATGACAACAGTGGTGGTTACATCGTTTCAAACAGAGACCTTCTCTTTTTTTGGTTGTGTTTCCGTCTCTCACTCAGCCATGTGCCAAGATAAATATTTGACCGTCATTAGCAGCCTGCCATGTGATACATATTTAATGACTTATGAGGGTTTCTTTCACAATAAGCACAAAATTTTGATTATCAGCTGTGGTCATTTCCTAATACACCGCCACAGTGACACAGCAAGGACGACAGAACCAACAGCGAACCAGAAAAAAAACAAAGTAAGCTAGATTTAGACGGGGGCCAGAGGGAGAATGTAAGTCTGTATGTCTCCTTGATTTAACTGTGCACTGTGCACACAGCTCTTCACTCCAGTTCAGCACAAGTCACCTAAGTACTTTTTATACAGTAGAAGACTATCATGTTACACTCTATAAATACATCCCTCTGTCTAATGCAGCGATATTGATAGAGGCTGGAAATACCATTAAAGTAGAGATAACACTTAATATCTAAACCCTTATCTCTTATCTTTCTTTCTCCTCTCTCCCAAGCTTTTGCTTTCTCACCTTATGAATATCAACACTTCACCACTTATTTTAAAGCTTGATAATTCCCTCATTTTGATTAAATGGTTTGTTCATTCTGTCGACAATGAGATTCAGGAAATATCTCCTCATTGCATCTGAACATTAAAGGGAGTCCCGAGGTACTTGAATTGATTAAATCTGCTATTACCTCTGCCAGTGACAAGAAGAAACCTTCTTTTGTATGCTTAACATCCAAGGAGGTGAGTGGTAAATGTTAGTGTCTACAGTACAATAACAACACAAGTAATAGTAATCTTATTATAGAGAGCACAATAAGTTTTGCACTTATAAGTGCTTAACAGTGCACACATTTAGTAAATTATGGGTCATTAAGCTGACACATCAAACAATATAAACAAGTATATGAAATGAGAGCACAAAAACAGAAAATTAAAGAAGCGAACAAATCTTGAGGAGAACAAAGATGTTACTGAGAGCATATCAATTGTGATTAGGCACTGATAGAAGGTCGCACCAATGTCTGAGTCTGCTTGCTCTCATGTTTTTCATTTGCTTCCGCTCTCTTTGGAAATCTTCCTTGCTCTCTATGTCAATATTTCAACCAGAAACATGTCGCGATTACGGCCTGACAAGACAGTCACCCTGGATGTTGATTGCTCTGCTATTATGAATCTGCCACTAAATGTCAGAATCTGTGCAGGAGCATCACGTGCAGAACAAACAAACTTAAAGACAGTTTTTATCTCGGGGCAATTAGAGCCCTGAACTCCACAAACCGAGTTCTGCGGTCAAGTTATCTGACACTTGCTTCTCTTGCTTCTTATCTGACACTGAATTTTAAGGCTTTTATGGTAAAGCACGCTGATATCTGCATCCATACACCTCTGCTTAAACGACTTATTCTGGAGGCATATAATGACCTAATCACCTAATAGTTTGTATTCCGAAGAAGAATCAGGTAAGCCGCTTGGTTATGTTGCCCATTTATAAGCCTAGACTCTTTTCAACGTGCATCTCGAACTCTGTTTAACAAAGTTGTTCCTGGCAGTCGCTCTGTTGGTTAAATTCCAAAGGAACCGCCGCGTGGGGCAACTGCAACCGAGCTGAGACCATCCTCTCTAGACGGGGTGATTTGTGCCAGAACAGAGTGCGATTGCTGTTTTCACACAAGCCCATTAGATCTGATCTGGAGAGAAACCTTCCTGGTTTGGGAACAACAAGCTAAGTATGAATGCACCCTTAAAAAAAAATATTCATCCCACTCTTGACATAGCTCTTCATCGTGGAACTGTGAATTGTGTTTGCATTTTTATTATTATTGTTTTAATTACTTGGTATTGTCAGTGCTATACGTCGGCTTTTATTCATTTGCTTTTCTACTTTCAGCTTTATTCATTCACGGCTATCTGGAGATGAAGATCATACCTTAATGCTACAGCACACAATTATATTTTCCAACACAAGCCTCTGTGCAGAAAGGCTGGATGACAACAAAGTGGTTTTCCCACTTCAGCATGACATTTCTTGATTGGCTTGCACTCCTGTCCTGAACTCAACCCTGACACCTATGGGATAAAGGGGAACGCGGTTGACCAGCCAGGTGTGATGGTTGAACACATGTTGGTCCAAAGTCAGGAGGCAAATCTCTGCTGCAGGTGCTGAATTCTTTGGCTGACAAGCAAGAGAGGGCCATGGCTAGCACTGTTGCCTTGCCGCAAGAAGGTTGTTGGTTCATATCCCAGTTCAGGTTTTTCTGTGTGGAGTTTGCATGTTCTCAAGTATGAGCGTGAATGGTTGTGTCCTGTCCCAGTGTCTGACTGGTAACCTGTCCAGGGTCTATTGGGTTAATAGTCTTTATGCCAACATACTTTGACCATGAATTACCAAGACTAACCCTGGATTTCCACTGGACGCGGAACGGCCGCGGAACGGTACAGCCGTTGCAAATCGCTTCCATTCTAATCAATGTGAGCATTCCCACCGGCCGCGCTGCGGCGCGGATCAGCAGCGGCCCAGAAGCGGCTCGCCGCGCCGCAGCGCTATCGATAGGAATCAGTTCTATTTTTTCCGTTGCCGCTGCTGAACCTCGTAAATTTCAACGAAGCAGATCGCACAAGACAGTAAGTCCGACACAGTATCAAAGTAAAACACTTCCGCCCCCCTTTCAAAATAAAACACAATACGTTTATTAACTAATTTATTAACTATGTTATTACATTGTCAATACTGCACAGACAATCAGGACATAATGAAACTACATAAAACGAGGCAACTAGAGAAACTGACTAGCAAACTTCCACATGGTAGAAGCACAATATCGAAAATAGATGGCCAGATCAACAGTTGGATCTCGCGTCCGTTCGAGATTATCGCGCGATCTTCCGTGAATACCGCTGGCTCCCAAGGCTCCGCGCCGCTGCCGTAACGCGCCCGGTGGGGATTGACGTTTGGGAGAGGACGAAGCAGAACCAGTGGAAATCCAGGGTTAGAGATACAGTTAGTTTGTTATGCATTCTTATGCTGGTTTCTGTTGTAACTTTGAAATAATTCATGATTCCACATTCAATTTTACTTGTTATTTGTCGGAGAGGCTGTAAAGCTCTGAGGCAGTTGAAACAATAAGAACCGTGGACTTGTTTACATTAGATACCTCAGGGGTGGAAGCTTCATCACACCCCATTTTCATAGAAATTCACCAAAACAACTACAATGCCAGAGGAGGATTAACACGGGAGAGTGTGTTGAGGAACAATAATCTCATGAAAGCTTTGACCTTTGAACAAAACCAAGCAGCACAAAAGTCCGTCAGGGTAATCAGGCAATTAAACTCGCCCCTTTTGGCTTTTGTTTTTAAATTATTTTGAATCCCTTCGGATGAATTTCCTCACTGTTAAAGTGCCCCCTGCATGACGCTGATCCAGTCAGAGGGTGCAGCTAAGATGAAAGAAAGCTTTGCAAGGGAATTTAAAGTTATAACCTTCTGTAAAGCCGCAGCAACTTCATCTCCCCTGTTTTGATGGCGGGAATTCAATTCTAATACATATAAAATGTAATTTCACAGCTCGAAAAATATACCTTTGCCCATAGGAAACATTAGCAAGGTGATTGAGGGCAACCACAGAGACAGTCAATAAATGGTTGGAAATAAATCCACTGGAAAATCAAGTGTATTTGTATGAAGGTGAGTGGTTGTATTTAATGAAGAAATAAAGTGCCACAGATAAGAGATAATCCAATATTGCTGTCTTCACGAGGAAATTGGAAACTCTGTGTATAAGATAACACATAATTTCCATCTATACCCTCTGCTGTAAATCACTGTGTTACTCAAATTTTACGCAATTGCAGTTTTATTCTCAGTTAAATGTGCAGATGGAACCGAACTGTTGTCAGAAAGACAACACAGTTACACATACATATTGCATTGTTCTGCAACTGCAACGCATAACACAAAGCCTCTACCCTTCAGTTTGCAAACAACACGACGCCAAAAGCAGAAAACAAGCTACAGGACCCATTTTGTCATTATTTCTGACCTTAGGCACTCGAGTGCATGGGCAGCTGGATTCAAAACTTCATAACTAGCAAGAAGCTATTTACAGAGGGAGCACTTGAAAGCAGCATCACACACACTGCAAGCCAATTATTTTCTGGGGGAAAGAGAAGTGGTCCGCGTGGAACGCAAGAAATGGTAACGCAAATGCTGGCAAGGCAAACCAGATGGCATGAAGTTTTACCAGGTAAACAATTGTTTCTGTCAAAAATTCAAAGGAAAACATGAGACTTAAGGAATTAATTGGAAAATGTTTTAACAATGCAGTGTTAAAACAAGTTTCCCAGAACATTTAAACTGCACTCTGAGTTTTGGAATAGCAATTTGTCTTGTGGAAATATTTATTTCTGAAAACATTTTTTAACCATTTTGATGGTTGGCTGGAAAAAGCATTATGAAGATTTTTATGTGGGATAAAATGAATTTTGTCAACTTTTTTAATGCAGCCATATGATATGCGAATATGAAGACCCATTACCACCAGGTTGTATGGAATAATTTCAGTTTAATCAAAACACGCAAGGCTATGGAAGGGGATTAAATTACAGGGCATTTCCAATTTTCACTCTGGGGTTAGGGTTTTCACGTATTATTACTCCACAGCGATGGTTAAGGACTCTTTAGACAGTTCCTGAGAGATTGATGTCCCATTTATGAAGAAAAACACTAATTATTCCAGCAAAAGTCTGTCCAGCTCCTTCATTTCTCACATTTGACAGGTGATTATTTCAACAGATGGTTTGTGTTCCACATGGAAATACAAGAACACACTTCACTTGTGACTAAAAGTTATGCTTTCTTTAAGCAGAAGAAAGACATGTTCCTGCAAACAAGCAAGACGCAAAAGCGGATGAGGACAGATTGTTTCCAATTTGAGGACAGTAGAAACATGTCAAGACAAGGAACATTTATTCTGTGTCAGATAATAGATGATCAGGTTTGATTTCATTCACACATGAAGCAACGACCTCTGGTGGTCTTTGGTGGTTCTCAAACTGTGCAAAGTTGCTTTCATGGACAAATGACATCTTTGATATCTTCAGCAAAAAGAAGAAGAGAGTAAAAGAGCAGAAGCCCAGAACTATGGAGGAATTTGAAGCTGCAACTGTGGTGCAAACAAAACATTCTACTGATCAGAAAAGAAACTGCACTGTGCAATATTACTGTGCCTTTGGATACTGTTCAGACCTGGTATGAATTCAGTCACATGCAAATCAGCCTAAGTTCAGATCTGAACACACAAATACCCCAAATAATGCACTCAGATTGTTTTAAGGACTCCATCATCAGCTAGTGACATCCACTGACCCATAGAAGTTTTTCTTACACTAATCACCAAACACTGATTTTATTTCTTTGTTTATGTTTAAACCTTTTATGTCACAAGTAGGGCAAACACACACTTTTGTGTGTGCAATTGTGATTTATACGTTTAATCAAGTTGTGTGTATCATTAACATTCTTTTTTTTTTACTGTGGAATATTTGAAGACAATATGAAATGCATTTTTTTTTATTTTAGATGCAAAAACGTATCAATAATGTACAAGAGAAGGCAAACAGAAAGATTATCCACAATGCCAAGGCTCTCTTCTTTACAAATACATATATAAATAAAATGTCAGCCACTGAGATTACTGTGAAATTTATCCCAGATACTGCTCAGAACACACAGTAAATTATAAAGCACTTAAAAAGTGTTTCACAGCATGTCATATTAATAGTGCTGAAGGTAGAATAAGTGAAAGCCGTGCTCTACAAATACAAATCTCCCGTGTGAAGAAGCACATGATGTGAAAAGTGGAGTTAGAGCTACTTCCTGTCTCTCCTCCACATAGAATCTGAGCAACCAAGGCAGTTTTGCCAAAGCTAATATGATGATTGAGCGCCACACATCCGGTCCTAATATGTAAACACACAAATGGCTAACGGAGGAAAGAAAAACAGTTCAAGCAACGGAATGAACTTGAGTATTAGGCGAATCAATTGACCTCTCCTCTCCCAGTGAGTCAAAGGAACAATTAGTAGAATTTCTACCGAGAGCAGCTCAGCTCACAGTGGTGTCGTTTAGAACAGTGCACCATGATCTGGCTTGCCTTTTCACCACAGTGTGTGGGCACATTATGAGAATTAAGTGCTACATTAATTAGCATTTGCATTTTGCCCGTGTTGGTTACTTTACAACCAATTTCAATGCATTATTTTAGCTTTTATTTACATGTAAAATAATCTGATGGAAAATGAAAAGCATTTCTTATTTTTCTATCTTCAAAAACACTGTTCACTCAAATCCATGACTGGTCCACACACAATGCAGATCAGGTTTTTTGCACCAGAACTGGCGACTTTCTTCCTTGCTTTGTTTTGGCCGGAAAGTTGCTAGATTTGTCACTAATACGTATTTATTTATTTATTTTTAAATCACTGGGGGGGGGTCTGAATAGTTGCAGAATCTCTTGACAGGTTTGCTGAGTTGGCAACACTGCTGGGGAGGTATAGATAGGTTATTTCGGTACTCTCCTCAACATTTGACAATGGAAACACAAATACTTGTATGACATACTGAACTGAACCGAACCAAACCAAACTACAATTTTGTATCATTATTATTGTAATTATTATCATTATTATTGTCACACTAAGGCACTCTGATTACTATTTTGATGCAAAGAGTATCTTAATATGTAAGGTATGCTATTAATGCATCGAAACATTTTATGATTATCGTTATTATTTACTTACCTTACATTCTTTTACATTTTTGCCAAGAGAAGAAATTCCACGATGTTGCATTTCAGTAACTCTGTAACTGTTAGGTTGGCCGACACTTGGCTTAGTGGTACAGTTCTATCATTGCACGTGTGTGTGCGACGTGACAACATAACCTTGGGGAAGATTTTGCGAGTTTTGCCCCGAATACCAAGAGCCTGTTCATTACGAGGACAAGTGGCAGCGAGGTCCACAGAAGAGGAGGAGGAGGAAGAGGAGGATGCCACTGACAACAACTTTTAACTCGGCTAAAGCTGTCACTCGGACGAAGATGAACAAGCTTGTGTGAGGCTGCATGTGGAGGAGATGGTGCCATTGTCAGCTGTGCAGCTTGCAACCATAAGCTCATCAATTAAAGTCCTATGACATGTAACAGAGAAGGAACACTGAAATCATTAGCTGCTACCTGAGCAAGACTTACTCACACATGAGGTATATATTTCCACCACAGCATTATTCAATTATTTATAACGGAGACACAGTCAGACACACGCACAGAAAAGACCACTGATGAGTTTTTTCTGGGCACACCGACATAGAAAATGTCTAAAAATGTTGGAATGCGGCTACTGATTCCGGGGCAACTTTTGATACTTGTGCCAAAATAGAAGTAGGTCAAACTGGTCTAAAATAAACTTTGTGCCACCTGCATCTAGAGGATGTTCCTTAATCAGTTTGTGACAAAGAGGATGCACCCGGAAACTGTAAGGGGTTTTTCTTCCCCTTAAGCAAAGCTGGGGTGAGGGACAAGCAGCATTGGTAATGCATTGTCTTTGTGTTGATCTTTTCCTTTGTTTATTGCATAATCAAATTAAGTTATTATCGATGACATCTTACAACGGATGCCAAAGTAGCTCAACACAACAGGCACCTCAGTTAAAATCACCTTTCAAACTCTTACACCTATTTTTCACCTGTTTTTAATACTTGTGATGTGAAGAGGTTTTGGCCCTGACAGCGACTGGAGCCAAACTTCTACTTCGCTGCTGCAGGTCAATGAAGTTGCCCTGTGAGACTGAACAGATGCGTACATTGTAGGGTTTTTAACGTTTGGTAATGTAGAGGTACTCTAAAGAGCTGCTTTTCGAAGACGATAATATTGTAATGTGATTTTTTTAATTGCAGGGTGTAGAGGGAGCTGGAGCCAATCCCAGCTAATACTGAGGCAGCACCACGTCACAAGCCAGCAGTCACAGGGCCAACAGAGATACACAGCCATTCACATGAACACCTTTATTAAATTCATTTAATCCCAATCTTTGGACTGTGGAAGGAATCCAGAATACCCAGAGGAAACATCCACTCACTGGGAGAACATGCAAAAAAACCTCCTCGCCGTCAGACACAAGTGCTGACCTTCTAATAATCCCGAACAATACATTCAATCTCAACAACGATAGCAAACAATTAAGAGGAGTGGAAGAAAAGTTGCTGCAACAACAGAAGAGAAAGTGAGCCTCGCAGTAATTTGATGTCACCAGCATTCTTTAGAGAAGACAGGAAAACAGGGGGGAAGGAGCGCTGTTGTGCAGACAAGAGAGAAGAAAGAGGAAATAATTACTACATTACAGGAAAAGGCTTTTACACACACACACACTGTGCTGCAGGACTAGGAACGCCGTGGCTTGTGTGACTTAAAAAAGACCTGAGAAACACATCCCGCCTAGGATTCACCTTTTTAAAGGAAAGAGGAAAGTGACGAGAGCTGCAACGGCTGCAAACACATGTATTATGTTCAGCTTCGCGCTTGTAGCCAATGACGGTGGCTGACTCACTGCCTTGTTCAAGCTTACTGTTGCTATTTTCTTCAAGACTTCAAGCTCCAGACACTTCAAGAGTTTCAACATTTGTGCGTCAATTAATGTACACTATATATTATGTTTTGTGGTAAAATTAAGACAATCTTATAATTAAAAAAATTGGGACTGTTGTAATAGGACATCGGGGTTTATTGCAAGTATTTTTTTTTTTTCACTCACAGGAGTTCACTAATTAAAAAAAAGGGGAAAAGTGTTTTTACACATTTATTTTAATTCGTTTTGAACTATAAGTGAAATATTTAATCTTAATGATCTGCTTCCTAATGCTGCACTACTGCTCAGTCAGAAATGAAACATGTTCATTATCCTGAATACAGTCACTGATGAACAGGAACACACTAATTATAAGACTTATAGACGTAAAAAGAAACACAGCTGTGTATGTCATTAAGATCCACCCTTTGACTTGTGTATTGCAGTAATGCCAAACCCACGGAAACTACAGTACATGTACTTTATACTACTTATTATACTATTAAAACAGTAATTATTTAAGAGTGAGAAGCCAGATGTCAGACGTTTTCCATCAGCACTTAAATGCAGCACATTGTTTTCTATGTTGAGAGAACAAACTCCATGGGCTGATAATGAATGCATTGCTATAGCTAGAGGTAAAGGCCAAAATATAATTGCTGTATATTATTAACAAAGTGCAGTTCATTGTCTTGTCAGCGTAATTCAGCCGTACTTTACTACAGAGAGAACAGAAAAGAGAGAGAGAGAGAGAGTATGGAGAGGCAGACAGATGTGGGGTTAGACAGTATACGTGATGTGAACACAGATATGTGACACCTCATGTAACTGCTCTCACGATTGAGAGAGAGAGAAGGCAGGTGCAACGCAGTCCCTCAGCTTCACGTGAGGTCACATGTTTTATTTACATATCTACATATCACGTGGTGGTGTTTTAACTGCTTTGGCTGAACTGAGAAGGGTGACGATGACTATTTCTTGGTTATGAATGTGTGACGGCTGAGGCACGAAAGCATGTGAGAAGGTCTGAAGAAGGTCATTATTTTTCCTCATACAGTAGGATCAACATCCTTTCCATTAAAAATGCTATTATATCCCGATAACACTGAGATAACAAAGTTCTTTTGACATTTATGGTTTGCTGCTTTCTCATGGACGTCCCCCTGGTTACACGTCACTACTCCCCATGTCTCCAGGTGAAAATATGACCTCAGATACCTGTAAAATAACGTCATGCGAATGTGACGCCATTTTAATGTAGAAACAAAACAATAACAACAGAACAGGATGGAAAATGGAGAAGTGAGACCGGGTTATAAAATCTACCAAATATTATCGTCTCTATATCCTCTCACTTTTGAGAACCAATTAGCC
Source organism: Solea senegalensis (assembly GCF_019176455.1). Lineage (NCBI taxonomy): Eukaryota > Metazoa > Chordata > Actinopteri > Pleuronectiformes > Soleidae > Solea > Solea senegalensis. Next base: position 19,608,985 of record NC_058035.1, read on the forward strand.
AAACATCACTTTTACACATTTCTTCCCAGTACAGAATGTACAAATGTACCTCTATGGTACATAGAATACGTAGAATAGCAATATTTGTGTCTGGGAGAGCAGGGGGGCAGGACAGGTGAGTGGACCCAAACAACACTACACTGATAATAAGAGTGCAGTCTATTTGCCTAGTGTGGCCCTGTGGCCCTCGGACAACTCGGAGAAAGACAGAGTGACGACGTAGAAAGAAACAGACTGAGAAAAGCAGGTAGTCGAGAGATTCAAACGGAGAGGGGAGGTTACGTGGTTGTGAGTCACGGAAAGGATTTACCACTAATCCCTCCAGTGATCGCCGGCTTTCGTGATCTCCACCGTCATACCAGTCAATCACACAACAGTGTGATATGTTAATAGAATCCAGCCACTGTAACACATTTCATTAGACACTTATTTCTCCCCTTTCAGTCCATTGACGTCGTCTTAGAGCCGGGTGATGAATGACTTGCACTTGGTGCACACATGCTTTTGGATGCAAGCACGTCCATATACATCCCATGCTTCGCTCTCTCCACTCTGACGTGCACAAACACACGGATTGAAAGAGACGCTCGTAGTAAGATATTAAAAAGAAAACTGACGTGACAAGTGTGTGCCCGGTGTGACTCTTTAGCGGACATCAACTGTCGCTACACCCCAGAGACACAGGAAGTAGAATATCTAAACGAAGCAACCCTGTCTAATGGAAAGTTCATTCCCTCCCACGCTGCACTTCTCCGATTCTGTCTCGTGTGAAATGTTTTTGAGTTCACACTCGGCGGTGGATATAAAAACATCTGCGAGACAAGAGTCTGCAGAGTGGCTGATCACAAATTGTCAAGAACAAATGCTGCTTCTACCGCAGGATGTTTTAATCCCCAATGCTGAGACTTAAAGGTCCAGTGTGCAACCTTCGTCAGGGTTTACTGACGGAAACTCAATATATGACACATCAGTGTGTGCTTTAAAATAATAATAATAAAAAAAAAACTGTATTAACAATTGTACAATTTCTTTATCCAAGGGTCTTGCTTTACAGAGGCTCCCCTCTTTTGCTGCCATGTTTCTTAAGCAACCAACGAGAACATGTGTTTTAAAACATGCTTTTTGGTATCGGAGGACATGCACAGTTTAATAGGGGTGTCCGCAATTATTTTCCAATACCCAACCTGTCCTCCAACTGAAACGTACATATAGGTCGTTTTCTGAAAACGTGCCTGTGGGTCGTTTTTTTCAAACCCCTGAATGCGACGTAAAGGTAGTATTTTCCAACTCGAATATGCACAGATGTTACTGAGGGTAGGGTTAGGGCAAAAAAAGACAGTGTTAGGTAGTAAAAATGAAGAAAAAAAATATTAAAAAGGTGGTATAGTAAGGGACCGAACCATAGTCGACCGCGCTCCGGTGCAGCGCTCTCGCTATTGAGCCGACTGCCGGTGCCGACAGCGGCGAAGCCACGGGATACAGCGTCTAAGGCGGAAGTGGTTGCTGTTATATATATAACCGCTAGGGGCGTATGTTTTGAAAACGTAAATATAGGTCGTAATTCCTGCATACGACCTATATGTACGTTTTATTGGAGGACAGTCTGCTAATACCACATTTACAACCAGGAAATGATGCCAAAAGCACCACAATGCACACGTATTGCTGCACATGTAAATAATATCATACTTGTGTTTCGCAAAATGTCTTCCTTACTATAATGTGACTGAAAATGCAATTTGTCAGACAGAGTGAGGAAGAACAAGCGGTAGATAATATTGATGAGCTAATTGTGCATTTGTGCATTTGTGTGCATAGCACTTTTCTACTCAAAAGCTCTTTAAACTACACTTTGCTATTCCCTTATTTTCTATGACACATCGAACAAACCTATTCACACACTGGTGTTAAAGCCAGCTTGGGTTTTACGTGTCCTGCCCAGGGGCACTTTGGCACAATCAGAGGGACGTTCCTGGATGATACAGACACAGGATGGAACTCTGAATGTCATCAACAGTTCTCAGACGTGCGGGAACATTTCTGCCTCCGACACCAAACTGTTAATTGTGGTGGTAAGTGCACACAACAATCCCGGGGAGTTCTCACACACCAGCTTGTCATTTTCTCCCCAGCTAACCTGGCAATGACGTCATCGGCAGTCGTTAGTGCAAGACTCCAGACTTGTCATTAACTTCTTCAGTTTGGAACAAAGGGGTTCATGTGGTAATCGATAAATGATGTCAAAATCACAATTTATCTTTCGTCGTGTTGTAATTTACAAGATCAATTAGAAAAAAAGAGATGGCTCTGTCATGGATTTTAAGTGCCATCATTGTGGATTGTAAAGATGTTAATGTTTCTTTGCTCTTATAATTTTATTATGATTGTGTCAGAGTTTGTAATCCAGCTGTAACTCATACTGAATTTGGTGCATCAGTGCTTAGTAACACAAAGAAGTGGGGATTCTAGGAACCGTACTGTAGCTACAGTGTGTATTCTTATTCTGCTTTTGTTTTATTGTTTTGCAGCATTTTTTTTATCAGAAAACAGCCTCTGTCACATATTCACTAAGACTTCAAAAACCTATTTTTATTAAACGATGGAAACCTGTCATAGCTTTGCTAATACAATAAGTTTGTAGTATTAGACTCTTGATCAAGCATACGCATTACACATCACCATCACATCATGTAATTTGATACCTAGAGTGGATTTTCTCTCTTTCATTTATGTATTTATTATTTTATTTATAAATTCCTTTAAATTATTATTAACAATATGACCATTCTTTGTATTGTATTGTATTTTATTCCATTTCTTTTTTTTTATTATTATTTATTTATTTATTTTTTTTTTTATTATTATTATTTTTTATTTTTTTTTTCTCTCACTTTGGATTTCTGTAATTGATTTTATGTCTTATTTGATGTTTTGTTGCGCTGCTTTTAAAAAAATGTGCATAAAGGGAATGAATATGTTGTGCTGTCAAAATAAATAAAAATTAAGTTCTAAAAAAGAAAACAGCCTCTGTCAAGCAATACTATCAGACCTGACTGAGGGAGCATCTGGGTGTATACTGCAGCATTGCAGGGGCAGGGACAAGAAGCACGTATCCCATCAAACGTTTGAACGAGCAGTACTACCACGTTTGAGCAGTAGAATTCACTTCCGAAACATCTGCAATCAGAGTAAGTTTCAATCATACTCCAACCGGTCCTACATGTCTGCCTTCTTCTGTGTGCAGCATGAGAATATTGCTGGAGCTATACCGAGAAACACAGAGAGAGTGGTGTGAAGCTGATAGGCTTAATCAGCATTGTGTCAAAATTCAAGTTCCGAGACATGTGCCGTTTTATTGCAGAAATGGATTCTGTGAAGCCCCTGACACATAAATGGAACAAATATAGTGTCAAAAATATTTATTGAACTCTTCTCTTCATGTCAGATCATTTAAAAAAGATCTGAAACTCTGGAACAGAGTGCTGTCCGGTGGGAAAAGTACTGGTGGACATGAAATGAGCTTTTTGTCAAGCATTCAGATGCATTTCAGTCACTCTGAAATGTGTTGCTTGGGTCTCAACAAGCTCTGCTCTCTGGGGATATCAGTGGCTTAGATGGACAGTGCTGTGTTGTGGTTGCTGTGCTGGTCAGGCATTAAAGTGAGTTGGGATATTGAGAGCTGAGGAGGGAGAAGCTGGCGTGATGACTTTGGCTCTGTCACACCAAGGTCTCCAGTCTAACTCTACTATAATGAGCCTGTCAGCACAGTGTGAACCATAGGAGATAGGCTGGCCCCTATCAACCTAGTTTTACAGTTCCACAGTCAAGGATGAGTAGCTCAGTGTGTGTGTGTGTGTAAATTGAGTGCTGGAATTATTTATCGTCACATTTTGCATTCCCAGCAAACCTGTTTTTATCTGTGGTGGTCAAGGGTGGACCGAAATGCTTTTATCTCTGCCAAGTATTTGTTTACTTGACTTTTATCTGGATCAACTCTCAACCCTGAGCTGCAGATATCAGCCATCGCACAACAGAGCTTGCTTTGCTTGCACAGCTGTGACCTGTGCAAAAGCTCACTTTGGCTATTTGAGATCTGCAAAGTGGTGCTGTTGCACAACTTAGCATCGCTCATGCAAATGAGAACTTGTATCGGTCGTAAGAACACAGACATTTTGTTTGTGTGTCGTTGCCTGGAAACAGATCATGTCATTTAGATCTTCTTTGAGCACAAACACATTTTATTGCATGTCAATACTATCAGGCTTCTTCAGGTGTCATTACCATTGACACAGCCTATGTGCACACAGCCTTTTTTTCAGGGGCAACATTCAAAACACATTTTGAAAAAATGGACGAGGACTTCCTAGGTCTTTGAACATGTTTATAGACTTAGACTTAGACTCAGACTTCCTTTTATTGTCATTGCACAGAAAACACAGCAGTGAAAACTGGCAACGAAATTACGTTGCTTGGCAGCAGATAAGAAACCAACACATAGCATTGAATTTTTGTCACTGAGAAATGTCTTTTATCTTACTGTAAATGTCTATACATGTATCCAACTCTTCATCCTAACTATGCTTAATAAAAATAAATAACTAAGTGTTTTATGTAATAAATATATATAAAATTAGTGCAAAGAAAAACAGGATGAAAAATCCATTTGAAATATCCTGCATGTAAAATAAGTTACCACTAAATAAATGGACAATGTGCAGTATAGATGGACCATCAGCGAGCAATGTACAATTACTAACCATACACTTTAAACAGCACCCTGCAGGGCAATGGCTGTAATTCATATAGGTGTTGTTGTGTAACACTGTGTGTACACAGCGTTTGAATGTGTTATCATACACATCAACCTGCTTTGGGACTACAGCCATGTTGTCGTTGCAATAAATGAAGGCTAAGCGATAGATATTTCAAATAGCAGGGGATTTGTAAGATCTAAGTTTCCCATATCAAAGTTCCTCAGGTCCTTTTGATTTTTTGCATTTTTTTACCTCACTTTTTCTTACTGCTGACATTTTAAAGTCCCTGTTTGTATGGACACACTCTTAAGCTTTACATGGACATTTTACTCTCTTAGCTACCAGTTTACAGGCATCTTGCTTTTTCTCACTCTCTCTTTCCCTCTTTTATCTTCAAAGTGGTGTTGATAACTTCCTCGGGAGTCAGTGTTGCATCCATTATAATCAACCATGTCCAAAAAAAAAAAACAACCTGTTGCAAGAACATACGTTGTTATTGCCAACGGCGCTTATAATAGCACAACACCAAACCTGAGGATAAGTACTGGCATCCCTACTGACTGCATTTTTGTGATATTGACAAAATAAATAAAAACTAAAATGATTTCCTCTTCAAAAGATACACTTTAAAAGAGCGTGTGTGCGCGCGCGCAGGACTATGTGTCGTGTTATAAAGCCTCCCTGATCTTGTGTTAACTGCTGTCATAAACAAGCTCCTGCCAGATGTGAGCCTCTGTCCACAGAGGACTACACGTGTCTGGCTGAGAGTGGAATCCATAAACAGACGTGTCCTCTGGCGGCTGCGTCCTTTTGTCTGAGACAGATAAGGTACAGTCAAAAGCCAAATACAACTGACCTTCTGCTAAACCTCAAGTTTTACAGTCCACAACAGAAATACTTCACTGTCCCTGGAAAGACCAACATAAAGGTAACAGAAGTTACTGCAGGGACTCCACCAGTAGGGGATTTAAACACATCACCTCTTAATGTGATAAAAGGCATTAAAAAGGCATGAAAAAGCTCCTTTGGATAGCTGAACTAAGCAGTGCCAATACATAATGTCTACACACAATTTGACAAGCGGCTCCATGTTTTGTAACACATAAGTGTCCAAATGGAAAAATGGGCAGAGCTTCAATTTCCTGCAGATAATCTGTCCTGGAGATTTCTCAGATTCTCACTTCTGGTTGCATCCAGTTCTCAGCAGGAGAGAATGGATTGAACCTGAACCTGCAGTGATGGAGGCGCATGAGCTGTACTTGTAAGGAGGGTTGGAGCGAACTCTGAATCTGAATTCTAAAAACAAACAGACTGTAAATGTAGCTAGCTATAGTGTGATACAATAATGCATGTTTATTGATCTCTTGTACCATCAGATTCATTACAACATGATCCTGTTGGGCCAATATTTGGGCCCCTGTAGAACATCTTTCCTGCAGCACGACAGATCATCAAATATGAAGTGTTAGCTTTGCTGTTTGACCGTGTAAAGATTTGGAGCCATGCATGTGTCCTGTTGAAAAAGGACACAACGTTTTGTTCTTGAGCAATCCGATGTTTAAATGCCTGGTTTTCCAGCCCTAGGTTGAGCTGAGGTGCAAGAAACTAAGGGGAGCTCCTTTGCTGTGTCATCATTGTCCAACACAGTATATCCTAATTTCAAATGTCAGGAAAATAGACATGAGAATTTGTACCGACTGAGAGCCAGAGGGCTGCAACAAACGGTCAGGTACATATGACAGCGACACAGTGAGCGCTGACACACAATCAATACACAACCACAATGGATTTATTATGACGCAATCAGAGTTCAGACTTCAAGATTTTCTTCATAAATAAAGGACATAATTATTTTTGCCAGAGTTTAGCTTCCTTGTTATGTGTTGGCACCTTCTTTGACCTGATGCAAATTCAACACATGGAATCACCCCCAGAGCTTTTATCGTCTTCATTTGCCATGGGATGATGAGGGGTTAGGCCACATCTGGGCATGAAGCTACTTGTCAAATTGTTCTTGAAAGCCATTGAAAATGGGGGACTATGTATGAGCAATGCTGTAGTTTTCTTTGTTGTTAGTACAATGATTCTGTTCAGCCCCTTGAATTAAAACTGGAAGTCTACACTTCGATCACACCTTGGTTGTGTCATGTAATCCATTGTGAATGTGTAAAGAATAGGGCTGAATGGTTTGGACAAAATATCTAAGTGCAATTCTTTCTGACGCAATTGCAATTTTATCTGCAATACAGCTGTTTTGAATCACGTTTTCTTCAGTATTGACTATGTAATAGACTTAAAATGTGATGGAGCACAACAAAACGTCATCATCAAAACAGTAACCACTCTATTCTATTGTAAGAAATTGGATATAAAATAATGCAGGCTTTGAATTCACTGCATGGTTTGAGGTTGTGATTTCAGTTTGAAAGCAATTAACTGTTCAGTCCTTGTATAGAAACAAAAATACAAAAACATGTAGGTGGGTATTGAGTAATGATATTTGTTGGTGCAGGTGCAAGTCGTTACAGTTTCATGTGAAGTATTGAAATCATACATATCTACCGCTGCCTCTGGTTAAAAACTAGCTAAAGGATTCAAATTTTAGCTTGCTTAGTCACCACCTTAGTCCACACTCCCCCTCCAATAAGCGCGGGGCTCCTTGTCACTAGTGATGGTTCGACTCTTCTTACTGACTCTTTTTTGGAGTCATTTCGTTCATTTTTATGAACGAAAAACGCAGTTCTCAAACACTTAACATGGTTTGCTTCAGCTGACAAAGTATAATAAACAAAATGCCACAAGCTATTCAACCCATATGAAACCCTAGGAAAGCAAATGCACACCACAATAAAGTGACTTGTGTCCTGTATCCTCCCTGCCATTGTTGTTTAACAGCACGACGACTGCCTGCCATCGTGTGGCGAAGGAAGGTTACTGCATGAAAATGAACGAACGAACCACTCGGTTGAGTGAATCCTGAACTAATCATTTCCGTTTCCTGTCCTGCTGACTGAACTTATGCAGCTGCCTGCCATGTGGCGAAGGAAGGTACTGCATGAAAATGAACAAATCACTCACTGAGACGACTCATTACTCCCGAGTCATACAAAAGATTTGTTTATTTTGAACGAATCGTTCACGCACGACACATCACTTTTAGAAACACCACGTCACTTTGTTGCACTTCTCTCTCCACCGATGGAGGCGCAGTGTGATGATAAAACTGATGATTTGAACTCTTTGCTTTTTTACTGTCCCTATGTCACTGCGTTACCTCTCCTCAGTTATTGCTCCTCTGCAATGGTGGCAAGCTCCCTGTTGCTACTAATAAGAGAGCTCTAAACACTTAAATTGCACAGTAACAATGACAACATGGAAATCCCTACAGGCTCAGTAGCTCCAGTACTTCATGACAACTTTGACTGAGCTGCCGAGGAAACACAGGATCATCGCCGCGAGAAAGCAAGATGTGTAAATTCCGAGTTATTTCAGGGACGCGACAAACAGTGACGGCGCAGCAGTGAAGGGGTATGACACATTCGTCATTCTGCAGCGCATGTCACCCACATGACAACCCAGTGCACGCTCACATCACCACACACATGCAGCGCTGTCACATGAACCCCAACTGAGCAACACACGCATGAATGCACCCGCAATTCAAATCGCATGACAACGAGGGCACATTTGCGTGGCATGTGGCTCTGGCGCTACATGTTGTCGTGGCGACACCCAATTAAACACCGTACTTGCTCTGTTCTCCGTCTTCTGCGAGAACACCGTGAATCATTCACAGCTATTTATGACCCTTTGCGAAGCAAGTCACGGCTAATTTAGCGCATAACGCCCTGCACTCATTGGTTGTAAAAGTTATTGTGTTGTTGTGGTATGGATGGAGAGCTTTTATAATATAAAAGACTGGTTGGTGGAAGGATGCCAGAGTTGTGTGCCGTCTGGTAAAAAGTAAAACTAAGAGCAAATTAGTTTTTCTGTCACAGAGCAGCCAGGCAGCTTGTGTTTGAAAAAGCGTGGTGTGTGTTGTGAAGACACACACGCACACACACACCCACACACAAACACTGTGCACTGGAGTGAGATAGTGATGCCAGTGTAGCGACAGAGGAAGCTTCCTTGCTCGTTGGCAGTTAGATGGATTGGTGCGCCTACATGTGTGTGACTTGGACTGAGACGTATGAAAGAGACAGAGATGTGTGAGAGAGAAAAGATGGAACAAGACCAATACCCGCTGGTTTCCCTGAGTGATTGGCACTAAGTGGTGTGAAACAACTCAACTGGTCCTCATCAGCCTCCTTCCAGGTCTCTGGACCTTCGTGACACAGTTTACCTCTCTTCTATAACCTACTCCAAGTGTCACAGATTTGATTCTGTGCCATGAGAAAAGTCAGAATTGTAGAGTTAGACAGAGAGAAGAGCTACTTGTGCTCACTGTCTTCAGGTTTAATTATCAAATTTGGCAGCAGAACTGCAGTTATTATTGTTGTGAAAGCTGCCACAGGTGTACGGAGGATTCTCTCCTCCAGTCTCAAATGATGTATGTGTGTCAGCAGCCATTCAGTCATTTAAAATAGCAAGTCATGCAATGTAGTCGTTAAGGGTCGTCTAGTTTGTTGGTCATCCCTAGAAAAGCTTTGGATGTGCAGTATATTCCTACAAGAAGATGTAAAAAGTATAATAAGATACCTGATAAGTCCACGTTAATTCCTCCCTGCTGCTTTTAGATGGTAAAACAAGCACTGACAGGAGGTGATGTAGCATCAGTGGGACAGAGGTTGCAATGGAAGGAGGATGGTTTGACGAGTGCAGACACTAACTAACCTATACTTGCAATCTTTCATTAGTCCCACAATGGAGACATTTACATTGTTACTGCAGCAAAGACAGTCAAGGTTTAAAGGTAAAAAATAATTCATGTTGCATGTTGCATGTTCACATCAATGAATGTGCAATTAGAAAATGTAGAAAATAAAAATATAGTACATATACATATATATATATATATATATATACTATATATATATTTACGGTATACAGCCTGTACAGTGCAAGTGTTATATTTGCAGTGCACTGGAAATATAACCATGGGTTGCAGTAAGACGGTTGCACAGGCGATGTGATCCACGTATTGAGCACACTCAAAAGATTTGTTCAGCTGTTTTATTTTATATAGTTTTCTCTCCTGTGCTGTCTGTAAAGGTGAGAGCAGCATGCAATTAGTCACCCTGAAAAACAATCCACACACAACTCCCTCCTCTCAAACACACCATTTTTCTCCTTTTGTTTTCATTTTGTGACACTTAGCCCCGGGCGGATGTACAATTACGCACAACTCCTCTGCTCAAAACTTTGGTATTGCTTTTGATTCATCTCTGTCCTTGAAGCCGGGCATTGTGGCCACTGCCAACACACACTTTTCCTTTTTTTCTTTTTTTTGGGTCCCACTTGGGCAGTGTTGGCAAAGTCTTATGAAACAACTATTCTTATGCACATACTGTATTTGGGACATCTAAAATAACTTGTTTTCCCCCCACTGCAGGCTCTGTACCACAGAGCTTTGAATCAGTTAGCATGCCTTTACATGTCATTTTGTTTTAGCTGCGGATATTAGGTCCTTCACAGTGTGTTTTGGTGATTACACGAGAATAACAATGATTAACTTATGTATAATAAAGTATTTCTCCCTATGTAATTATGCTATAGTAAATAGGTATGTCTAAATAACATGACTAATATTACTTCTTATATTTCATTTATGCATAGTGCATCAAATGTAACTGAAAATGACACAGACCCGGCTCTCTTTTGGGAGTAAGGTGGTGGATATTGCTGTTGACATGTCAATATAACCAGGCAACACCATAAAGTCAGCACTCCTAAGACAAAACATCAACAACGTCAGGTTCATTTTTATCACAAAATATGTTTTGTTTCTACTTCAGTAAGTTATGTGTTGTATTATGTTTTATATGAAACAATACATTAGATTTGGAGCTGCATGATCCAAGAAGAGCAGCAGCTGTGATTGAAGATGCAAACACGATTCACGCAGTTGTTAAGGTGACTGGTTTGCTTTATGTTCTGATCACAGGCATTTGATTTAACCGTGAGAAGTCAAAATCAAGTTCTATGGATCATATATATCTATCTATCTATATATATATATATATATAGATAGATAGATATATATATATAGGTATATTTTTTGCAATAAAATCTACTTCTGAAACTTTTCATGGGCACTTTTCAACATTTTCTGCCTTGACTTTAGTCCCCCCCGACAGCAGCTTTAATTTCAATATACATTTTTGTCATCTTTTGTCTGAAAAGCAAAAGTATGTTAAAATATACTGAGAAATTATTTATAAAAAAAGAAATGAGACTGCTTGCCTGAAGCCTGCCTGGCTCTATTTTCTTTTTTTGACCGAAATAAAAGCCTGAGTTTCTTTTTTTTATCAGAATGTACGTCAATGTCATTTTTATTGCAAAGGTATTGGCCACTTTTGTTAACATCATTAGACAAGTTAATTTCATCAGAGTTATCACATCTGAAAGGTGTGGTTATGCCTAAGCCTCCTAAAGGTCTTTAAAAAATGGCAGACAAATCATGTGCCTTTAATAGAAAACTCCATAATTGTTTCCATGGAAACTAAAGCAAGCCCTCACACGATTTCTCTTTATAGAAGGCACATCTGCAGTGCAGGGGTCAATGACAACATTTGCAGGTGCGTATGTGCGTCTATACCATTTCTTTATTTATCGCTCACTATACTCAACATTTGATGGTCAGAAAAAAAACAGTAGTACATAAGTCGATTAAGTTTCTATTGTTGTCGCTGCCTATAGGCTGCAGCTCTGGAAATCCCTCTGATTGTATTATGTGCTGGATGCGCGTGAAAAAAGGGTATTGCGACCCCCAATTCACACACAGGACGGCACGCAACAAAGTGCAAAAAGCAGGAAGCAGCGCCGAGGAAGAAAATGCGCATGTGCAAAAATAATATCAAAATACTTTGAAATAACAGAAATCAAACCGGCCATTCATAGGCAATACAAAACTCTTGGGTAAACACAGACAACCATGAACTTCCCTACCCATCTCCCCACTAGCTTTAAATAAGTCTACCAATCAGCTACTAATTGGGAGAACTCACTAGGATAGGTAATACATCTCCAAGCACAATCATTATAATAGCCATAGAAAATAGATTTAACATCATAATAACTATAACTATCCACAGATATTTCCCCCTTCAGACATACTCTTTTAAATACATCCCATCAGCAATAATAATGATACAAAGGAGTATTCACATCAACTCAACCTCCCCCCCCCACTATTAGCAAACCCCAATTACACTGTCATGGAACAGAATAAGGATCTGGCTCCAATGTGGCTCGCGTTTCCACACGGACCAATTTGCGGATGGACCTGGGAGACTGGCAGTTGACTTGTGAGTGTTGCGTTGTGTTTGGTAAACTAGAGAAAGTGTTGTTAACTAAATGGAAGATGTAACTGAACCAGTGGGCACCTCACTGTCCGCTGGAAAGTTGCTTGAACAGACGTGTGTTGTGGTTGTTTGTAGCAGTTAGCTTACCCGGACGTGTTGCTCAAACGTGACACTAAACTCGGCTTGGAAACGCCACCGCGACTACAGCTGCTATGTGTTGCATGAGCCGAGGTTATTTCTGTCATAGAGAGGTCTTCCCCATCTGCTCACAGAACATAGATCACTTAAGCGCTTTTAGAAATTGCTCTACAAACATTCTACAACATCCTCCCACAGATCTGCGTCTTCAGTTATACGAAAACAAAATCAACCATCTAATCAAAGCATTTGTCTTTTCTTTTCTGAACGTTTGCATTACTTTCTTGCATCTTTACCTTCCTCTCCCTATTTGTTTTTGCGTTTCTTCCTCTTTTGAAATAACCTCCATGGCTAATGATCTGCCATGACCTCCACAATCTTTAATTGAATAATAAATGAACAGATCTTATCTCAGGCTCTCTACTCCCGCAGACCGAAGAACGCTCACTCTCACAGAAATAAACACACCCACAGAAACATATACAATGCAAATGCCAAGGTCATTCATGAAGAATCAAACACTAAGAAAGTGCTTGATTTCGTGTGAGTTTGAAATGCATGTTGACCTTAAGCAATATTTCTTATTGTTAACAATAAATCAAAGGACATTGTACCTAAAAATAATAGTTATTCACAACAGTGGAACATTTTAGGCTCATTCTCCATCAAAGAGTCTTTAAAAAGGATTACTGTATGCTACATGGTTAGCATCAAATAGCAGATAGTAAGCAAGAGCTGCAAGAGGAGAACAGCAGTAAAGGTCGACCGATGATTCACTTATCATGTAAACTGGAACATGATGTAGCTCCAGGTGCATGCTAATGTTGCCCTGTGCATTTTAAATGAGTAAATTGTCAAGTGAAAACACGACAGCTATAAAAAACTTCACAAGGCAGTAATCAGGAATGTATCCAGGAATCCAATCTCATACCCCATTTACACTCGGTATTAAAATGCATCACATGTAATCGGATTAGAGTCTTATAGAGCTTAACCACATGGAAGTACAGGTGAAAACAAATTAACCTAAGATGCATTGAGGATGGATTGTGGTCCAATCCTGGTCATATTACACATGATGAAGGCAGCCATTATCCCAAACAAACAGACTAATTAGTCCTCTGATATCGACTGTCAAGCAAAGATAACTAAAAATCAGGACTTCATGGCTCACTGCCATCTTCAATACTCTCAATTCATCACATCATTTTAAGATGTTCTCGCCAAGCTGACACTGACATGTTATAAATACATGCCATGGAAAGTTTCAGAAGAAGGATGCAGCAGAAAGTTTCTGTTCATGAAAACCAAATGAAGACAGAAAATGACATCGCCACCAAACAAAAAGTTACACCCCGCAGCTTTCATTTCTCAGTAGCTAAGGTGGAAGCAGCTTAGAAAAAAACTAATTCTGACAAAAAAACAACATACTTATAACGGACACATTTAAAACACACAAAGCTCTTGGCATGGCTGGTTTTTGGGGTATAATTAACAAACGGAGGCTGTTGAAAGTCGACAGATGGCGCTGGTTTATGAAATAATGTTGTTTTAGCAGCTCGCCTCACGATGCGCTAGCGTGGTGCTGATTTCAGAGGATAAAGAAAAATGTTTAACCTCTGAAATAGCAGTAGCACACACACACTGTATTTGTGATCATGTGGGCTCTACATGCATCCAACACGCAGAGCCCACGTGATCACAACGGGCGCTGCTGGATAGAAGTGCTGGAGCGGAATGGACTGCTCCATTCAGGGAGTCCGATATCATCCGATACTCGTTTTTTGGCTGATATGGGATCAGATATGGGATTATCAATATCGGATCGGGACATCCCTATTAACCACTACACCAACCATGTGGCTGTATTGTGATTTATTTGGTCTATATACTGTATATACATATATATATATACACACACACAGACCTCAGCAGCTATCCTTTGAAGGACTTTAAATAACCTGACGCTTTCATTTGTAGAGCCTGACCAAAGTGTTATCCCTCGTCTGATCCATAAACAGTTAACGCCCGACCCTAACCTCAACCTAACCACAATTCACTTGTTAATCGAATTGTCATTAACCAGTTTGTCAGAAATGAGGTTCTGCCTCATTAGGAGCAGGCTTTTCTCTTCAAGGTCAGTGTTCATGCCAGATGATGTCCTAAAGAAATAACAAATACAAGATCACACTGTCAGTGAAAGAGAGAGAGAGAGGTTGTGGCCAGACCAGCAGTTGGAGCTGTGACTTGTTTGGAGGGATGGCAGTGTTTTATCAGAGCTGTTCAGAGCCCACATATTACAGCCCCATAAACTTCCTTCCACTCCCTGATCAACTTAATGGACAGACCAGGGCTTTAGGCCGGCCGCCATCGCTGCACTTCCACACAGGAGCACAAACACACACACACACACACTGTAGCCACAAATATAGCTGAATCAAGCAACCGGGAATCACTGATATCACAGCATAACGTGAGAGAGAGAGAGAGAGAGAGAGGTTGGAGAGAGATCAGGGACAGAGTGAAAGAAAGTGAAATAGTGTGTTTATGTGTATGTGTGTGTGTGTAGGATTGGATTTGGATGATGGGGATGAGCCGCCAGCTGCTGGGAGGTTTGGCATAGAAATGACAGATCGAGTCTGGCCATGGGGCATGACAGCGTCAACACTAAGTCCTCATACACATTCATACACATGTGCACGCCGGCACACACACACACATACAGTACATAAATGCACAACAATCTGTAACAGCCAAGCTCTCGGATTAGCCCTTGACTTGTTTCAATTTGAGTGCTAACTGGCCTGCATGGTAAGTGCGTGTGTGTATGTGTTTGTGAACTAATGCTGGAGAAGCTTCTCAGAAAATCCTTTGAAAAGTGTCTAATTATGATGAATGAATCTTTGCAAATGGAAAACATCTTAAAAAAAAAAGACTGAAATTAAGTAAACATTATAACCATAGAGTCCAATTCAGCCAAAAACTACATCAATATAAACTCATTGAAAGCAATGAACATAAATTACAGGCATTCGGAGGCCAAGAGCTCTTCCACTTTGCTGGTGTTTGAAGTCATTCTTAAAGACAATATGACATCACTGCAAAGCATCAACACTCAAAATTAGTTTTTGAAAAATCTGCCAGTTGGCAAACCTCAGCCATGATTTATGCACTTTTACAAACAAGTTTATTTCTTTGTGTCATTTTCTTTCTCTATATAATCACTCCACTTGGAAACCATAACTGTAACTAGTGAAGTCACATTCATTCTGTGAGAAATGAAGGAAACACAAACTCATGAGTGGAATTTGTTTGGCCCAAATATGAGTATTTGTTATATATTGTGATATGAATGACTTATTATCTTTCACACCAATTATTATTACAATTGAATATGACATTAAATACAAATTCAGTTTTGAAAAGTTCAGCTTATAGCTTTAAAACGTCCTGAGTAACTGTGGATTTTGTTAATCTCTCTCATGTCTAGTAAAGAAAAAAGAAACAGAGGGATTGATGGTGCTGTTTTTGAACAAATGAGTTGTATGTTGATTTAGTGTGAAGCAACTTCCAATTACTACTTCTTCAAGTATAATCTATTTAATTACAACATCCAACAAAGTGTATTGGAGAACACATGTAGCCTTCAGTTAGCATCAAAACTCTGAAGACATTTAGTTGGTCCATTGTGGGCTTTTATAAACTCAACTACAAAATGGCTGCAGGAATTGTACCAAAACAACCGGCCCCAACCGTTCCATTTTTTGGTAGCCTTTCCTTGGGGTACTGGAGTCATGGTATGTAGGGGCGGAGCAAGACTGTCAGCTCATGTTTCGCCCCGCGGTATATTCTCATCAAACAACAGTGTCAGTGCTACGGATCGTCTGTCAGCAGGTTGCATTGTGCATTCCTGACGCATCTCGTGCTGATTTTGCAGTTTCCTTTGTGAACAGCATCAGTATGTGCGGTGCGCGCTTCAGTGTCCCTCTGCCACACTGGTCTTTTGAACGCTGTCTAATGGTCGCTCATCCTCACGGATCGTTGAGGCTTGTTTTTAGTCCTCGCTCGCTGCAGGGGTCACCCCAGGCCTCGACCTGCATGCACAATCCTCTGACAGCACCGGCACTCAGGCAATCTGTACATTTTCAGTGAACTGGATCCAACTAATCATCCATCAAGGTTGTATTTGATGATGGCAAAGCCCTCACAGTAATTTGTCCATTCAAGCTCTCTTTGGTGTTTTTTTTATCTCTAATAGCTTTTCAATTCACCCTTTTCCACCATTGGGCCGCAGGCCTTGAAATAAAGCACTCCCTTATAATTCATTGTTTGGCTTTTTTTTTCTCCATCCCACATCAGCAATGCAGATTGGACTGATTTATTGGTGTTTTTGCTTCATCCTTACCTGATGTCTTTTGTTTCCTGTTTCAATGTGGCTGTTTGGAAACTAAGGGGGGAAATGCAGTCTTTGGGGAGCTTTTTTCTATAATATCCTCATTTTCTTTTTCTCCGTGTCTCTGCTCGTCTCTCGAGTGCACTCAAACAGCCCACCTACCTTTACATGGTTGCCATAGTAGCCACCTACCCAGCCTCACTGTATGTGAAAGTGTGAATATGCGACATTCGACGTATCAGAAAGACTTGTCTTTTTTACCACCGTGTTTCCTTTTGTTCTTTTTTTTTCTCACAAAGATAACAAAATGGAGCACTTTAAGCAACAGTAATTCTATTTAACATTTACAAGCATTCCATGATGAATAGATACATCACATGCCAAAGAAAAATAAGTTTGACAGTTAACAGTATGCAGCATATGATAGAAATAGTTATATTCTGTATGTTATTTTTATATTAACTCATTTGGTAAAATCTAGGAAATTTAGACGCAGTCACATGACGATAAATGTATATCAAATATAACAACAAATCATCAGTTATCATAACTTTTAAATAGCTTGATGTGTATTATTACCTATGAAAGCAATTGTTGTTTTTTATTTGTTTGTTCGTCGATTAATATTACAGCATTTAATTGACATATTTTGGAAAACAGGTCAAATGTATAATAATAAAACACATTGGAAAAGTGTTCATCTTGATGTTCCACTAATCATGGTCACAAGTCCTCTTCATTGGTCAATACATTGACAATATTCTCTTCAAGTCATTTTTTTGAAGGTTTAAGAACACAATATTAAGTATTAAATGAAGACAATTAGCTCAGGGCTCAGTTTTCCCAAAATCCCTACCTCCCTTAAATCTTCCCATCTTTCTTGATGAACTGTGCTGATACCTATAAGCTAAATGCTTCTGGGCACCCTGGCTCAGCAAGGAAGCATATTATATTATTATTTATATGCCTCAGTGGGTATTATGCTGAAATTGTGCTCTCAAAGAAACAGTTTAAGCTTTTGACATGGGGATAACACATATGCAGACAATGACATTGTCTCAGCTGCAGACTGTGCTGCAGGGTTATTTTTTCTGCATTTCCCACTTCACAAAATGTCTGATTCTCTTAAAGAGGGATTTAATTCATATGTTGCCATGGACCCCTGCAGGTAAAATACTAACAACAACTGGCCCTGAGCAAGAACCAGGTAAACCCTAAAGCCAGGGTATCAAAAATGCCCTCAATATTGGTAACAGACAAGCACATCAAGGTGGATATTTATAGCTTGTAAATTTCACCATGAGCAGAGAGAAATACTAACACATATGATATAGATGATATATGTATAAATATGTTATATTATTACATATATATCACTTAGTACAGAACTAAATACAATTACATGTATTCATTATTTTGTATTATTGATTAATAATACCATGATAATGACCTTTCACTGCGATTAGAGAGGAATAAAAACACTTGCACTGCACCTCTCGTGGTCTCTGGTTACAGCCTTTGCTAATGTTGTACTTTGACCAATCATAGAGTGACAGGAGACTCAAAGACAAATGAGTTCATACAATCTATCAGCTCCACACGACTGTCGGTGAAATGTGTATGTACTGTGTTTGAATTTCCATGTTATGAACTCCATCTGAAATGGCTGCCAACATGATTTAAGATGAAAGCAACTGAGCCCATCATGCACTGGAAACACACAATGGTGTTAGCGTATCGCAGGCCCTGTTATTATATCATGTGGCGCTGCCGATATCACCTAAGCTCAGGCATCATATGCTTCATCCCATTATCACTTTGCACATGCATACGGAATGCAAACATAAATCACACATGCATATGTCCCTGACGTAAAACCCACATCATCCACACAGAGGGGAGAGTGTTTGCCTGTGGCTTCATCCCTTATCCAGTTACACAGATGAAAAATATTAAATAACTTTACTGCTCGGGGCCCCCGAGAGGCTAATCACACCGAGCCAATGGGATCATCTAGGAGGCATCATGTGACACCAGAAAAGTGGTACTGTATCATATTACAGCAAGGCAGATCATGAAAATCCCTTTTTTCTCGCTCTGTGTGTGTGTGTTCATTTGTGTGTGTAATGTGTGTGTTTGTAAATCCTTTCAGTTGAAGGGGATTATGCCATACAACCATGGGGGTTATAGGCACAAGTGTCAGGTGGTTAGTTGCATACAAATTGCAGCAAGAAATGCAGCCGAGGAGCCGCCAAGTTTCTCTTCCTCTCTTTACTTGCAGGTCAGGTCTGCTAGTGAGCTGCGTCAAGCACTTGTGTTTGTGAGAATGTGTGCGTGTCCTTGACAATCCAGTGATTTGGTGCATTTATATCCGTTCTTGTTTTTATTCACTGGCTCCAGCAGCTGCTATTTTTCCTCCTCTCAGTCCTCTTACCTTAACTAGCTTTAAAGTGCAAGCCCCAATTTAGGTCAGATGTCTTGTCCATCTGCTTTATTCCACTGAGCAAAAATTACAGGCTTCTGTTTCTTCCGCCCAGTGTTACAATCTGACACATTCTATAGCACTAAACAGCTGTATTTGTGCTACTCCTACTTTCATGCTGCTATTTCATATTTTGTGGTTTGACAGGTCTTAAAACAAAACAAAAAAAACTAAGATTTTTGCATGGATATCCTTGTGTTTTTTTTTTTCTTTTTACTTATTGATACAAGTTTATAAGACATCTTTTTAAGTGTAGCTCTGCACTCAGATCAGCTGCTTTTCCCTATATAACCAATTCACTGTTTGTTAATCTCCAATCAAAATGTTTGGAATATGTTAGAATAACACGTTCAGTCCATGACAAAACAGAATGTCAGTGGTTTTTCTTAGTGACTAATGTAAGAGATGATCTGTGAAAAACATGTGATGACTGTTGAGTCCACAGTGGTACAACTGCAAAGCTGCTAAAAAGACTAACACACAATTCTAGTCATAGTTATTTATGATTCAGTTTTGGTAATTTATTGTAATATTAGAAGCAATCAAGAATATTAATCATGAAAGTGGTTTTGGTCTGTTGTGCAGGTTTCAGGACCACGGACAGCTACTCACACGTCATAATCTGTACAGTTCAGGAGCATGTCATGGTTTTCACACCATGAGACACACACACACCAACAAGAGCACCATGCTTTATGGTGATTGAAGGAAAGAGTAGAAGGAGACGATGATCTAGATCCATGGTTCTCAAACTATGGTGCGTGTACCACCAGTGGTATGCAAACTTCCTCTGGTGGAACCTGAAGGAAAATAAGAAATACTGTTCTACTACCATACCAGAGTATGTGGTCGGAGTGGAGCTGAGCCATTTTGACCAGAGTGTGCGGAAAATGAAACAAATATAATAATAATAATTAGTCACCGTATCTCTTGCCCCATCTTAATCTAATTTACTATGTAACTGTGCTAAGTGAACTTTATGAATGTTTTTACAGTCACATTTGTGACTGTTTTTTTTTTTAAAGCTACTGTAAACCGTATCACGACAGAAATAGTCTCATATTTGTAAATGTGTTAAACACTAACGTTTTAGGATTGCACATAGGTGACAGAAGACCCTTCTTTGGAACACTGCTCATATGATTAATTGCAGTTGTTGCTAATGTTGATATATGACCTTTCCAGTGAATGGGTTATGTAGAACAGCCAGTTGGAAAGCTCTTCCTCAGTCTCTAGAGTGCCCTGTGATTGGTCAGCCATGGGCCAGCTTTTTCCCAAAACAATGGTTACCAACCACTGTGTGTGCCGTGAGAGATTGTCGGATGAAAATATGTCAAATTGACAGCATTGGTCCAGAAAGTTTGTCTTCATTTGTGTCTCAGCATTGCTGTCACCCAGCTCTTGTTGAGCTTACTGTATGCTTGCAGTGGTGGTCGGCTAATGGGTGGTGGTAGAGTGGTGACCTTATTTAAGAATGTATACTAAATAAGTAGTTGATGAGGAAAAAATACAGACCTATGTTTTGCACTAAGTGATAGGCTACTTTTCATGTTGCAATATTGAAGTTAAAAAACAATGGTCTGGAGGAGGTGCAGAAGAAGCGTTTAAAACCCTTCCTCCTATCATTGCGGAGAAGACACACAGCTAATTTCCATAATGTATACAATGTGCAAACCAGTGATTATTATAAATAAGGAGATTAGGTAGTTGTTTGATATACAGTAAGTGTTAACATGGTTTCCTGTTGACCTGATTCCCCAAATTATGCATTCTGTGTGTGATAATCTGGTTAGTGTGCAAAAGGATGGGAGGCAGCCTGCAGGAATCCAATCAGCGTCACAAAATAAGAGAGAAGAAATGGCAGATGCAGATGAGTATGATGCATTTTTTTATGCACAAAGTACATACCACAGAAAAGTGACCCAATTTTGTTCATCAGGTTATGTTTTTTTTTTTCCAATTTTATTCTCAGCTAAGATACTGCATCATCCTTATGGTGCTAACATACATATTTGCATTCATAATATTAACTTTAAGAGGTTCCAAGCAAATTATTTACCCCTATTCTGTATAAACACAATATCATAGCAATTAACATCTGCCAACTTGCAATTAAAAGGTTCAAATCACCAAGAAACTGGAGCAACAGTTACCTGCAATTAACAAGCTATTTCAACAAACTTGATTAACATGGAGGCAAGAACACAGGATCACAACCTGAGCTCATTGCCTCCATTTCTCTGTAAGTCAAGGAGAGGACAAATGCCCTGCAATTACTGTCGCTAATTGCTAGCTTAGCTTGTGTTACAATTATGTGCCAAACCAAATCAGAGAGACATTATGATCCAGCCCAGCAGCGCAATCAAAACATAAAGAAGCAAGATAAGGTAGCGGTGGGTCGGGTATACAGGGGGTCGTGATTCCCCGGCTCCGCTAAACTACATGCTAATGTGTTCCTGGACGATTTCACTTGCAGGTGAATGCTATGAAAGTTATGTGATGAAAAAAAGGTGCTTTATAAACTGAAAACATGCTGTATGAATCTGTGAGTGAGTGAGTGAATGGGAATGGAAACAAACATAGTTCAAAGATTATAAAGAGTAGAAAAATGCTAATACAAATACATCACATTCACAGATAGGCAAGCAATCCTTTTCAAGGACCTCTATCTTTATGGACTTATCTGAAATACAAATAGCTGCAAAGAAAAAAAAAGAAAAGGAGCTGTGAGCACAATGTCATTACATACAGATCAAGAGCAACTGGAAACTGCAAGATGAATACTAAGAGCACAGAGACAGAATTGATAGAGATTTGAATCTTCTTTGCTATTTTTATTTCATTGGCTGCCTCATGTTTCGTTTGTGTTTTGTTGGGTGACGTGTGATACCTGGTTACATACTCACTACATTTTACACACTTCGTTTTCACATTTCTTTAAATAAAAGTGAGCCACAGGTCTTGAGCACTGGTCTGCCATTATGGCTCAACAAAAACACAAAGTCACACATGATTGCTCGAAGTCAGCAGCGTTGCTGCCATTAGCATTTTTTCTGATTGCTAAATGTTAAGCAAAGTTAGAATAAAGGTAACGTCATTCGAGCCTCTGTATTGACCAATGAGTGAACGGCTCCCAGTCTCTAAACACTCAATCATCTGCTGCTCTCTGTATTTATAAAATGTGAAAGATCGTAGAGTTTTAAAGGGCTGCTGTGTGAGGTTTCTAACACAATTTCTGTGTGTTTTTTTTTTTTAAATTTTCCTGTCAAGTGTAAGCTGTTTTCATTTTTCACTTCTAAAAGGCAAGTACACCGCAATCTACGACTTCTCTGTTACAGGGAGTTCTTTCCAATAAATACTGTGCATTCTTTATGGAGTTTCTCCATCTATTGTCCTGGAAACCTAACAGATAAATCTCTTGATTATATCACTGGATGCTCACACGATTTCCACATTATACGCTCGAGTGTCACGGGTGAATCTTTAAAATATATTGAATGCCTACAAATAAACACTACATGTGGTATACATGACAGGTCAGTCACAAATCATATACGCTGATGTGCAGTGGAGCACTTACTGCAGCGCAAGGTGCTCTCACCACTTAAGAGCACATATCCTTCTACGCCACGTAATTCCACATGTTGACTTCTGCTTGGAGCATTGTGCAACACAGGAGGAGGGCATTAGCACATAGAGTCCAGGAATCATTAATGAGGAGATTAATTGATGTTTCCATTCATTAATGAGGCAGGGGGCGATGAACAAGTCCTGACACGTCACAGTGCCGTGGCATGAAAGTGGATTAGTCTTGTCTAAGAAGCCAGGACGCCATTATTCTGTGTACTAAGACCCACTTAATACTGACAGACACACAGGCTTTAGTGTGTGTTTGGGTGTAGGAGGGTGGTGGGAACGTGTCAGGTTCACGAATGGGGTTCTCCTGTGTGGGTTTGGGATCGTTTGGTGGCCAAAGAGGTTTACGTCTGTGGTCTTTGAAATCATCAAATTACAACAGATTAAATATAAATAAAATAAAAATAAATAATTTTTTTAATTATAAATACTATGTGAGCAAAAAGATTTTTCTGTTTTTTTTTTTTTTAAAAAAAACCAATGATGGCTTTATCATGATACACTTGTAGCATGTGCTGAAAAGTAAGGCATAGTTGAGGTTTTTCAAAGTTGTAAGGATTTAAAATGCCTCAAGTCACAACATAACACATCTGAGCCCCCTGATATAGGCATCAGTGGATGAACGAATGAGAGTTTTCTCTATTGGCTGTGGTGTGAGTGTCTCACAAACTACAATGTTTACCTGGAAAACGCTCATACAACCACACAAAACTACATAATCTATTTTCATGGATGAATATCTAAATGCTAATATGCTGAATTTGGTTTCATATTTTGAATATTAATTTGTATTAATGACAAAATTGTATCTAATCTTTCCAATTAATGTGTATTAATCACTCTACCTCCTTAAATTTGCTTCATGTTTAATATTAACAGGTGTTCGTACCTGTCTCACACCATCTGTTTATTTGTATTGTTCCCCTTAAATTTCAATTAATTTGATTTCATTTGCTTTTTGGAGATCGGCTCAGTAAATGCTGCAGAATATGGTCAAACTCTTATATCACCAAAAACGGTTAACACATTTTTTTTTTAGCCCTTCTCTGTTTGTCAAGATATAGAGAAAGAAGTGGCAGCAGGTTTCAGAGAGGATCATTGTCATGCATTGCTGGTCATCTCCTCCCCTGCTGGAACATTGGCTGCATAAGGGACAGCAGAGCCAGGTGCTTCCTGTGGTCCTTCTGCCTTCCACTGTTTCAAGGTTCCAGGCGGAGGAGGGAGGATGTGAGTACTGAGGTCATGCTTGTCACGTTTTCCCAGCTGACTTCTGTCTCTAACCTCTATCTGCCTCAATTCTGCCTCTCTTTTCTTTGCCACCTTTGTTTCCCCGTCTCCTATCCTTCTTTCCTTTCAGACATGCCGGACTGCATAATTCAACATAGGGTGCAACCTCTGATCAGACAAAGGAAAAGATGAACAAAAAAGAGATTTTTTGAAGAGGTAATGAATATTTAAAGAAGAGTAAAGGGACCTCGCTTAAGCTGTGTGCCTTGAATTTTCTTTTCAATTTCTGAAACAGTGAGGGTTATTATGCTGGAAATAAAAGCAACATTTCTTTTTCAAATAAATGCACTGTGAACATGGATTTTTCTCGCTTCTCCCCATTTTTTTTTTTGTCCTCCATTAAAATCATTGTGCCTAAAGAGCGTCATTGATCAGCTTGACAATCATTTAGCAGCTGAACATGGACTTTAAAAACTCTGGTTATGTATTCATGATGTCAAAGGCTGAGTCTATGTCACAAAAGCCACTGGAATAATACATCATTTGGGTTAAAGTGAATTTCTTTATTGCAAAGAATGCTATTGTTTTGAATTTGCACCTTGTTCAACAGTTTAATGATTAGTCATTATCATCATAGTGTCATTTCAAGTGTAGCATTCTTGATAATTGGCATTAAAATACTTCACTTAGATGGTTACCAATTTATCTACACAATCTGTATTGTGACGATAGTAATCAAGAACAAAATTCAACATTTCTTCAACATTTATTCCCCTGGTGTTCAGTCATTTATGTGCTCTGCAGTGATTGAAGCAAAGTCTTGTGATATAATATGACAGTGTCTGAAACCATATTCTTTTGAATCCACAGGTTGCCAGTCAGTTTGCATGCAAGTCTACAGGGAAATATCATTCTCAGGATAATTTGTACCTGTGTTGTTTAAGTGAGGCCCCGTTCAGACCTGGCATTAACATTCATCCTCAGTAATCTGATCACATGTGGAAAGCCTTAAGTGCAACTAATCACCGAGCATTAAAACGCATCCTGGACGCATCTCCTGTGACTCTATGATCAGATCTGGTTTCCCACACCTGACGAAAATGATGTATCACTTACTCTGATTGTGTGGATGTGTCTGTTCAGTGTGTTTATGCATCACAACGTGTGTGCATGAGTGACGGAGAGATATATACAGGAAGTTATGATTAGGTGTTATGATTCTTTTGAGCTACTCTCATCTAATTTATGCTGCTGTGAGATGAAACTTTTAACCATTGTACAAATGTATGCACAATGTACTTTGTGCAGATTTAAGGACGCAATTAAGGGTTGTGAATGTTTGAATTTCAAGCTTTCTGCATGTGATCTGATCACGCAGGATGGATTTTCAC
Source organism: Solea senegalensis (assembly GCF_019176455.1). Classification (NCBI taxonomy): domain Eukaryota; kingdom Metazoa; phylum Chordata; class Actinopteri; order Pleuronectiformes; family Soleidae; genus Solea; species Solea senegalensis. Next base: position 19,634,472 of record NC_058035.1, read on the forward strand.
CAGGCTCTGAGTAAGATCCACCTCTTGCATCCTCCCCAACTCCATCCTATCTTCTGATTAGGGTTAAGAAAAACGAAATGGAGCTGAGCAAATCTCAAAACTTCAGGCTTCAAAATGGCATTTCACAAACATCCATCCATCTTTTACTGCTTTATCCTCCACATGAGGGCCACAGGGGGGTGCTGTGTCAATCTCAGCTGACATAGGGTGATAGGTGGGGTACTCCCTGGATAGTTCGCCAGTCCATTACAGGGCCACATACATAGACAAACAACCACCCAATCCCCATATTGCATGTTTTTGGACTATATGGGAGGAAGCCGGAGAACCAAGAGAAAACCTGCGCACACACAGGGAGAACATGCAAACTCCATGCAGAAAGTGCAAACCACTACACCAACTGTGTGGCCCTCCTTTCACAAACATAAATTGTAATACTGCAAGTTGACACTTGGCAAAGAGTGTTACAGTGTGTTGAGTTACATGCTCATATTTTAGTTTTGCCCAAAGTCACGTTATCCTAAATACAAAACAATGTAAAGTGATTTTAGGGGGACAAATAGTGTGGGTTCAGGGATTGCTGCATATGACTATTAATTGAACACTCTAAATTGCCCTTAGGTGTGAGTGAATGCTTGTTTGTCTTCATATGTTGGTCCTGCAATGTACTGGCGACCTTTCCAGGGTGTACCGCCTTTTACCCTATGTCAGCTGGGATTGGCACCGTGACCCACTTATGTAGTAGACGATGAATGAATGAATGAATGAATAAATGGATGCACTGATTGATTAATACAGGAATATATTTTGCCACAGTGAATAACAATTCAGAATACTGTCATAAAATCACCATGCTTTGTTTGACAAATTCAAAATTCGAGCAAGGTACCCAACCCCCATTGCTCCCCGGGCGCTACTCAGTGTGGCAGCCCACTGCTCCTAATTCTAGGATGGGTCAAATGCAGAGAAATCAGTTCCCTAAGGGGATTAATAAAGTATATAGCTACACCTCCTGGATCATCTCCGTACAACTCTGTAATCAGTTATGAAGTTTTTTTCCACATTATCTCAAATCATAGCATTGCACTGTTGCTACCTGGCTTGGAGACACATCAGGGACATTAATCTGTGGCTTGATGTCAATGTAAACACAACTGATTTGTGATTGTTGCAATCACTATGCATGGAAAACAACAAAAAAACAAAAAACAAAAAAAACACTGCATGTCTATCAAGGAGGTGGTGCAGTGCGTTCATGCTGAGGCAAAAGCCCTTGGGGAGGTTTGGACGAGAGGAAGCGCCACAGAGCTGAGTTAGACCAATCTCCTTCACAGCAGGAGTCCGATTTCATGGCCTTTTGCTTCTTTCTGTTTGTGTGTGTGTGTGTCATTACACAATCACAACCTACCCCTGTTCACTTTTGCATAAATCAGGCAAAGCTCACATTTGGATTTATGCCGCAAGGATTGCGGGCTGCTGAATCAAAACAAAAAAGGGACAATATCAAAAGTAATAAATGCCACCATAAAGATGAGACTGTTATGCCTGAGTCATGGTTTCATCTGTGTTTATACTTCCAAGTCTGCTTTAAACACATGAAACCATTACCCTCCAGCAATGGGCCTGACAACATGTTTATTTGAATGCACATAAACGACAAGACAAAAAATTGTGTTGTTTGATTTAAAATGCAAACATCCCATCATTCAATCTGACAGTGTCTTCCTGGTTTGCGGTTGGGGAAAGTTTAAAATGTCTTGTTGATGCGCTAAAATGTGGCACATTTTTGTCCAGTTGGATTTCTGCATGTGAAACAGATAAACTTCTGTGTCTCTTACGTTCCCAGGTTTTATTAAATCTGTGGTCATGGCTGTGAGGAGCAGTCGAAATGTCAGAGGTAGTGTTGCTTCATGATCCAGCCCCCTGCTGTAAAACACACCTTTGATACATGAAAGAAAAGCACAATCGCATCACTGGGGGAAGTTGAAGAAAGAAAGAAAGAAAGAAAGAAAGATAGATAATTGATCAAGCAAAGCTCATATAAGGCTACACAAGTTTCTCTCTAGCCATTATACTCTATGTGTTAATAACGTGAAACATATTTTTTTTTTTTAAATCCTTCTGGACACATTTTATTTGATGTTTAAGATTTGCTTAAACTGCAGTTTGTACATTTTAAACATAGACAATTCACACTACTATCAGATTATTTCACACAATGATTATTAAGCCTATCACCTCCACACAACTCTTTCTGTGCTTCTCAGTCTAGCAGTGCTTCGAGCCCGTGTCACCGGGTGACTTTCCCACACTGCGCACAGGAAGTGATGTGCATCAATACAGATGGAGGGGAAGAGCAACAGTGTGATGACTGCACAAAGGGTAGATATGACTGAAAACACACCAAATACAAGAAAATAGATGAATTCTACTGCTCAGGCCAACCTAGTCGCATTGGCCCCGCCCCCCACCGCTGCTGGTGTTTACACAAAAATGTCCCACAGTACGATCTGATAGTATTGCTTGACATAGCCTGTTTTCAGATGAAGGATTGGAAATACAAATAATGTTTCATCCTTAATGTTCACAAAGACAAAACAGAAGCAGAACAACAACAACAGATGTTAATTTACGCATTGCACCTTTAAAGAAGAAGCCAGATTAAGTTCGACTAAATCTACTCTTTTTACTGCATTAGGACACATTTAAAAGGGAATTAAAAGGAAACAAATATAGCGAATAAAGCTCAGATTTCCAATAAGAAATATGACCTTGATCTTAAAGCTGTCAAACACAGCTGCCCTGTGGCTATACTGAGCTCAATGGCCATGAAAGTCAATATTTATCAGACACGATCCACCGGGGGAATGTCTTTGAAGAGACAGGTTGTACCTGCAGAAGTGAGCATAGGCTGACAGACTGGGACCATATAATTATCTCATATTAATTGGCTGTGTACTACCCGACTATCTCCACGCACACACTCTCTCATGCCTTCTGCGTTTCTCCTTCCCGCCAGTGTGGCCGAGGCTTGTCCATGAACCCTAACCTCCCCCATGAGGGATTTCATCAGGTCAGTCCGCTGAGATTTGATTTATTGACCTTCTCGGAAGCTATCAAATGCTGACTGTATTGGCCTCAAAGCTTGGGGTCAACTCAATTGGCCAGTTGAGGAGATTGGGCTTATCAGAGGAGGGTCACATTGGGTGTCTCACACTGCAGCCTGTGTACTACTTCTGATTCTGCGATGTGTTGGTAATGTGACGGTATCTTCTGCAGAGGGGTTGAGATAAAAAAATATATATATATATATGTATATATATATATATATATATACATATATATATACATATATATATATATATATATATATACATACATATGTATATATATATGTATATATATATATATATACATATATATATATACATATACATATATAAATCAGCTCACACATGGCTACAGGCAATCACAGCAGTATGACTAACTGCTCTGCTGTAAGCATGAAGAGCATGCACACAACTGCCAGTCAAATGACATGCCACGGTGACAGACAGATGTTGCAACAGATAAGCATGTTGTACTTGATTTCTGAGGAATTTATTACGGACATTACTTTGCAAAGCAACCTTGGCGGCTCTAAATGAAATTGTAAATCCATGGTAATCCGTGGGACTCGGATCACAGTTGACATTTCAGGGCAATGCAGATCACCTTGAAATGGCTGCATCCGTATAACTGGGATGTAAGCCCTTGATTTTGTAAAAAAAAAAAAGCTGCACTGCCCACAGCTTTCAATCTCATAAAAATGGTTAGCACCAAACTCTATTTCTGCTCTGCAGGTTTCTGTTGCTCCCTTTGCTTTACAGCTGCAGGGATCAGGGGTTTCTCTGCTCTTAATGGCGGTGATCGTGAAGCAGCAGGACCTGCCTGTTTGAAAGAAAGAAACTTTTTCAGTGATGTGCCACTGAATTCTTGCTCGAGAAGCCATTAAACTGTTATTGTCCATTAAAAAGTGTGTTTAGAAGAAAACTCCAGTGTTGTACGGTATATTACATTCGCAGTAGTGGGATTTGTGTTGACTTTATTTGATAGATGACAGCTCACGCCTTGTTTAGTTCAATATAGAAGTATACGACCATGAACATATCTTTATATAACACATACATGTCTGTACGGTAAATTAACTGCATTCAGATGCAGCATCTGTTATGCATGGTATAATGATATTTATATATATATATATATATATATATATATATATATATATATATATATATATATCAATATACTATGACTATCACATATTTTACACAAACAATATTATATTGTAATATAGTTAATAATATCGTAAGCAGTATAATAGTACTAAAAATAGTACAAATCGAGGCCCAAACTGTGTCAATATTAATGAGTGTTCAAACAGAAAACTGTATACGACTAAGATTAACCAAGCTTAAATAAACAAATGAGGGATAATTTTAATTTCCCTCCTCTCCTCGTCTCTCCCTCCTTTCCCTCAGTTTCCCATGTTACTAAACACATACTCTGGCTACCACCTGTTTCAAGAGTCCACCTTTGGTTTGGCCTTCTTTTATGGGCTAACATCATTTTCAGTTCAGATAGAGATAAGATATTATCTTACACCTGTACTCTGGATATGGATGTGGCCCATGGGCCATGAGTTTGACATGAAGTGTAGGATAGTATTGAAGATAAGCCTAGTGTACAACAGAGAGCTAGGGATAAACAGTGAGCATGATAATAATGTCCGGCTTTTAGTTCACCCAGCATGTCTATGTGGGCTGCCTAAGGGTTATATTTGGGCTGACGGTATGGGTCCCAAGCGTCTTTGTCCGTGGTTTCCACGGTGGCCCAACGTGCGCTTACCTTCAATCCCCACTTATACCCTAAATGGGCTTGAAGTGGGCAAATATGGGTGGAACCAATGTTTGCTTGCTTTGAAGCCATAAAGCAAGAAAATCACCCTCACATGGACTTTGCTGACTGGCAGGTTACGCAATGTTAGATGTTACATCTGAACGGCCATTTAAATGCTGCTTTTCAAGTCTATTAATCACCTAAAGCTCTGTACAGTGTCACCTATCCCTTTATTGATGACGCAGCATCTGGAGCAGCTCTGTGTCAATGTGCTCTCTACAGCAACTGAAGCTTCTGATTTTTCGGTTTCATATTACGACTAGTTATTATGTTTCTGTATGCTCAAGTTCCTTCCAGCATTGGGGTATTTCTGTAGGCCTGATATATCTGAGACTGACTGCCTCCAGATATTGGCTATGAATCTGTCATGGGGCCTTTCGTTGTTCTCTGTCATGGTATAAAAAAGGGAGTTTTACCATTGTTCTGTGCTGATGTGCTACAGTATCTCGTCCTCAGAGTCAGGAGGTCTCACGGAGTGTCGTGTCCCGTGAGAAAGAAGAATTGCTTTACAGCACTACACACACTAACACACACACTTTAGCCAGGTATGGAGTATAAGATCACTTCCAGTTGTCGGAGGAAGTGAGGAAGGAAGTGCTGTCTGGCCGAGCGAGCAGCCACACACAAGTAAACATTGCACGGAAGTAAACACAGGCGCATGGACAGCTCCACTGAAAACAACTGCACATGGGCAGGAGAGGGGAAGAGGGGGCGAGTGTCAGTGGTGAGTTTTTTTTTACGACTGTGAGTAAAGTGGTAAACTATGGATGGATGTTTATGGTGGTGTCGTAAAAATATAAGATATACTTATAGAGAAAAAGGCAAACAAAAAGTGACCAGACTTGCAAACTCTTTTTTTTTTGGTCTGGAGTTGTGAAAGTAGAATATCCGTCAATTAACATTTGTGGTGATACAGTACACCTCAGGTCTGTTTCCTGTTGGTGGTGGTTCAGCTGCAACATGTAATGCCGAGATAAGATGCACGAAGGAGCAAATATGCCCCATAAAAACACTTTGTAAATGTTTTTTTTTTGTTTTTCGGAGGGAATAATTTCACTTAATTCAAAGTGAGATAGCACTGGAATAAGCTGCTCCTTAAAAAATAAGACAAATCTTTGCCTTACAGGCCAAATTTGCTTTCTGTTTTTTTTTTTTTTATTGCACAGCAGGATAAAAATTTATCATCAGCGGCAGAATAATGAGAATTTAAACAGCATGAGATAAGTATGCGCACAGTAAGTGTAACAGGAGAAACCCTTAAAGATAATGGCAAATAAAAAAAAAATATGACAACATTTGTCAGATTTGTAGAGATAAAGTCATCATTTCTGGATTCGGAGTACATGTTGAGCGAGGTGAGACAGTAAATGTCTCGCTCCCATTGTGCTAATAACTGATATTTGTTTTAGACATGTTGCATATTAAGTTTGCAGTGCCCCTGTCTTTGCATCCTACTGTTTTATGAACTTTGCTTTGCGTAGATATAAATGTAACAAGACAAGGAAAAATACACACGGTCACAAAGTTAGAAAACGCACACACACGTGACACACATTGGTCTAATTGAGAAGAGTGCGACAGTGAGAGAGAGAAAGCATGTGGGCAAGACTGAAGTGTTTCATGTGCAGGGTGATCAAGTGCATATTTAATTAGCCTCAGCGCTATCGATCACTGCACTGCAGCAGAAATGGATGCCTTGCATATCAGAGCGATTCAATTATACTCATAATCAGCTTTGTAGTCAGACGGGAGTGACAGACGAGAGGAAGGAGCAGAAAGGCGGGGTTCCATAGAATATTGCTACTTATGTGACAATGAAATTAAACCTATATCTTTCAAAGATGATTACACAATAGAAGTGCTTCTGATCTCATTTTCTGATACTTTCAGCTTCCATCTTTCGCCCATTTTGTCCTCCATACGTCGATGTGTTTCTGCCCTCCCCTGTATTTCTCCTTTCTAAGCATATTTCCCTTCATTACTAATTCATTAAGTCATAGTTATTGAAGGGGGCTCTCTGTGACAGGGGATCAATGTCTTATTTACACATTTAGACAGTGTATGGACTGAGCTGCGATTAACTGGACCATAAAACCTTTACCTACACCGCCATGAATCTGTCACCATAGACGTTTACCCTCCTGAAAATGTGCATCTCTGTGAAAATAAACAAAGAAAAATGTCTCACCAGGACCAGAAAAATGGAGTCGTTGTAGACATATAATTTAATATATGCAGCCCAGTTCGTTAAATGGGGAAATCACTGCATCAAGAACCACAAATATACAAAATAAAACAAATATGTTGGAGTATTGGATTTGCATAACAGAATATTGATTGATGAGTCACTTTCACAATGTAAATTTAACAGATTTGTGCATGTAATTAAGTTGAAAGTCAAGAATACAATGTTAATCCTGTAATGTGTTGGTACTAAGGTACTGCTTTAGTGGGCCCGTTCACCTGAAGATCGGAGTTTAGATTATTATTAGATTATTATCAAAGTGTTTATGAGTAAAGTTGCCTTTCCAAAAAACCCACAGAAATAACCACTAACATCAAGCTTGATGGGAAAAGATATATATAAAAGACAATATATCATGCATGTTTCAACACTGCGATGTCAACAGCAACATACATGGCACATTGCAAAGTCTGCTTGGACTGTAATACATGTAAATTCGTCCTCATGCTAGCTTTGTTTGGCATAAAAATAGATGAGATGTTTGTGATGCGTTTATCTTCTGTTCTATAATTTCTCCTATTATGCCGCCCTCATACCCCAACAACTTGGTGAGGAGATAAATGAAAAGGGAATTAGTTAGATGACTGTGATGCCAGACTTTGCAGTTATACGTAAATTGTTATGCTAAAATGTATTTGAATATATAACTTTATCTAATAACTGTAACTAATCCAGGTTTAGTAAGGGAAGTGTTCGTTTAAACTAAAGGGAAGCGATTTAGGGAGGCATTAAGAAGGTCTTTATATTTAATACAATAAAACACTGTTGGAATAAAAATGCTGCATTCAATTTGTTTGTGTTTGCCTGACACAAAAGAAAAGAGCAGAGAGACATTATTGTCATATGTATCTTGTATCTAACGTTGATTTATTTGTTTAAAATTTGGTAATTTTGACATCAACGATTTTATTTTGGCAGTTTAGTCCTGGAGTCAGTCACAGTGTGCACCAGTGTGAGATGCTACGATGCGCACTCTTCAAGCAGCGATCTAAAATCTTTCAGTTGCTGCCGACTTTGGACAGAAAATGCAAAGTTAGATAAAAAAGTGTCACTGTCATTTGACTTTGTCATTGTTGCACTTACTTGTAAATGGCATGTTTGTGGCGTCAAACATAACTGGAGGAAAGAAAAGAAAACAACAAAGTGAGAGATAAACTCCTCTACAGGCAATGTGGGAGGAGTCAACTTCCTTTTCGTAGGTCTCCCTGTATTTAAATAAACTGCAGTATCGACTATTTTTTGGCGTAAAAGACGTTTAAGACCGAACCCTTAACTGCTCACAAACACATAATGATGTGTGTCAGAGAAAGTACTGCTAAGCCTATGAATGGATGACAAGGAAAAACTGCAGCATGAAGCAATATTTAGTGGTCATTAAAACTAGAAAAATGTGCTATAATAATAAAGACCATTTAGAAATGGTTTGCAGCTAATAGTTTTGTTAGCGGTTAAACAAATATGCTAATATTTAGCTAATAACACGTCTTAAATCGGTTGCAGAGTGCTAACCATTAGCTAATGTTAATTGTGTTTAAAAATAAGTCTTATATTTGTAGCTCACAATTATTGCTCGTGGCTTACTAATGTCCTTTCTACCTCTAAAAATAAATGATATGGTACTTTTAACTTGACTATAAAGCATTTGAATATTAAACAAATTGGAAATCATTTTAATGGCGGCTTTGCTTGTACACAGGTCATTATGTTAATTTACACTGAGTCATTCCTAATAAAAATAAGCAAATTATTCTTTTAAAACATTTAGATTACACAGTTATTAATTGTGAGACACCACACTTTGTGTCTCTTTCCTCTTGCAGCTCAATTACAAAATGGCTGACAGGTTATTGGATCTCTGTCGTGACTTATTAGTGTTAATATGTCCTGATTTATATCACTTTTGAATTAATTACGTGTGCCACCTCAGACAAACTGCATATGCACAGACATCTGGTTGATTATTTGCGTGACGCTCATGTAATGAGTGCGAGGAGAACGCATCATTCTCTTCCCAACGGGAAAATGATCAAAACGTCACGACGTGTTTTTAAAACATAACACGGTGGAAAGTGGCTACATCATGTAGGATGGTTTTCACCTGCTTTTCTGCCTTTTGGGTCATGATTGAGGATCTGTTGGAATTTGAAATAATGTAAAGACAACTGGTAGCTATGCTTGATATCATGTCCCTGCGTTCTCCCCCCCATTTCCGCTCTTTCCAAGCCTCCTTCTTGGCCCTGCAACAGAATTCAATTACTCTCATACTCCTGTATAATCACTTTTCATCCCCAAGGCTTGACAGTTTCCCTGGTCTGACAGAGAAAGCCTAATTACTCTCTGACCTTGACTTTCTCTCTCATTTTCTCTCTCTCTCTCTCCCATTCTTCCTGCACAGCCAGGCCTTTTCTATCACCGCTATTCCACAGCTCATGTGAAAAGAAGTCCACATCTGAACATCTGGTGCGCAAGCCCCTTGCACACACTTGTGTGTGTGTGTGTGTATATATATATATATATATATATATATATATATATATATATATATATATATATATATATGTATATATGTGTGTATATGTATGTATGTATGTGTATATATGTATGTGTATGTATGCATATATATGTATGTGTGTATGTATATATGTATACATGTGTTGTGTGTATGTAGGTATACATACATATAGCATGGGTCACTTTCATTGTTATTTTTATATTTTTATTTTTATTCCTATCTTATTTTATTCTATTCTCTATTTTTAACAGTGCTGTGTATGGATGCTGGAGTTGTTAATTTCCCCGAGGGAACCTCCCAAAGGGATTAATAAAGTCGTCTGTCTGTCTGTCTGTCTGTCACACACTGCTTTATCACACAGGATTTTAAACGTATGTATGTCATTCACTTCAATTTCATAGCACAGATATCCATGTTCTTGTGCTAATGTGAGTCTTTCATGGTATTCCGTGTTCTATAAGAGGCTTTTTTCCTTTCTTCTTTTAAATCGGTAGGCAACCGACCCACATACTTCATATCTCAGACATGTAGCCTTATCTTCACGCATATGGACAAACATGAGAAACACATACATTTTTCTATTTTTCTATTTCTCATTTCATTTTGCTTGTTTCCCATTTCTCATTAAACACTCACTGTGTAATTTCTGCCTCTAGGGGTTTCTCAATCAAAACAACAGCGAAAGACCTAGTTCGGTGACATAAAGAAGCAGCGTGGGATTATAGGAATTGTTGTCTTGTTGTCTCAGCTAATTCCCCCGTGTGTCTTCAACTGCAACGTGTCGTCGTGATCCATTAATGACAAATACACACACAATACAATGAAAACCAAAGATGACACTCGGGCTAATTTGAAGTATCAAATACTTCCCTATTCGCCGTGATGTTTCTCAGTGGATCTGCCCCGTAAGATACTGCAGCGATGGGTAAAGCAGATGATGTCATTAAAAATGCATGTTTTGACTGATAATTAGTCTTGTTGTTTGTAGATATTTGAATGCAGTAATGTTATACTTTCTATGTTTATAGCAAAGATATGGATGATGTTGTCCATTGTGGAACTTTAAATATTGGCTGCACTTTCTTCCAAACCTGTTGCTATCATCTTTAATTGCTCAGTGTATGGCTCTTTGGTTCGTTGTTAAGACACAGTTAAGCAGGTTTACTCAGTCCATGTAATCCAAGTTAAATCATTTCGACATGGTATTGCTTTAATTATCAGTGTAATGTAATGGGAACAAATTAGCAAACCTAACTTTAAAACAAACACATTTCTTTTGTGGAGCTGCTTGTGCCTCCTTCAACCTCAAAAAATCCTTCTCCTTCTAGTTATGATGAAATATAAATCCTTCATTTCAGCCCTATTCTTATGTCTTTTGCAAACTGCACTCTTGATTTATCTCAAATTTCTGCCTATGTTTGGTCCGGCAAATACATAATAACCTGTTCTTGCAAACACTGTGTATGTATATATATATATATATATATATATATATATATATATATATATATATATATATATATATATGTATATATATATATACACAGATATATACACAGAATAAAAATTTAAAAAAATTCCAGTTATTCCTGATCTTCTCTTCTTTAGTGATAGTATCGATCCCCAACTTCGGCTTAGGGAGTGTCTGTGTGTATACAGCAGCAGAGCAGGGATGAGTGAGGGCTTTAGCGTAAGACCAAATACTTCCTGTGTGTGAAACAGTTACCTGGCAACACAAGATCTAAACATTGCTATACTGTGCACAAATTATTACTATTTTCAAGTCATTTGATTTACAGTCATGTATTGTTCTGCAACATCATCCAACGTCAGCTGGTGGACATCTAATCATACATCTACTGATGGTTGAGCTGTCCAATCCTCTCAGCTCACAAGCTCCCTTCACTTTATTTCACCCATCTTTAATTTTTTTTTTGTTATTCTTTAAAAAAAAAAAAAATCAACTTTCTAACTTACACCATGATTGGCAATAATTCCTTTAAGCCTTTGGGTGCAGTACACCTCTTTGATGTTATAGACTCACATCTAAGGGGAATAGGCACAGAACAGAACTGCTGTCTGGACAGTTTCTTACTGCAGACAGATAAATATCTATTTTGAGATGCACTCTTGAGTCTTTCAAGATCTTTATTTTTATTTGCATATTTATTCATTCTGAGTCATGGTTTTCATCAGCCTATGCTTGGGGATAAGAGCAAACTTTTTGTTTTTGTTTAAAGACAAAGTAAACTCCAGGTTTGATAGGATAGGCTTGTATGTTGTTTGTCTTATTTCCATTACAACCTATACTGTACAAAGTTTGACTGACATAGTCAATATGACAAGACTGTCTCCTAGAAAGTTTCTATACAGGCTGGATTATATAAAAAATGTGGTCTATTTAATGAAAAGAGGCTGACTCAGCAGAACGTGGATTGTGGGTGGATAAGGAGAACATCTGTCACACCAGAGCCCAACGTTTGCATCCAAACATCCCATCTGTGGTTACATTAATGTTGCAAAAGAGCTTTGGATTTGGAATGTGTTAAACATAAATATCCATCAATGAAGTTCCTAACACGGATTGTGATTGACTGACAAGACCACGGGAAGTGTATTATGCTATCCATGAGGATACTATCAGATTTCTATCTGAACAGCTTCTTAAAATGTGTCAGTTTCATATTCAAGATTCAAGATTCAAGATTATTTATTGTTATTATGCAAGCATAACAAAATGTATTATATTTCATATATGTATGATTTATGGAAAAAAGTAGATAATCTGATATATGAATAGAATATGTTGCCTATTGCAGCTTTAATACTGTTTGAGTAATTCACAAGAATAACAAGCGCAGAAAAAAATCAAAGGATGTGTTTGTTATCAATGTTTTGCAGTTAAACTCACCAAGTTCAATGTGTCCAAACTTTCTCATACATCAGATGCCTCTTTATTTCCCTTTAATTGCACAAGATTGTGTTAAATGACCCTAAATGCTTCACAATGTCTTCCACTTGTAGCTAATGGACTTTGGAGAGGAAGTGGCTGTGTAAAATTAAACATCTGTTTCAAACCAAAGAGTCGCTCTTATCTTCATTAGGCACAAGTCACATTCTTACAGGCATTTATATGCACAAGCATGCAGACAGGCACAGGAGCAGAAAGATTAGTTATTCTACAAATGCGGGGAAGAATACGGCAGATCCCACCCCCCAACACACCGTCACCCTCCATCAAACACTTTGCTGTGAATATCACTGCACAGTAAAAACACGGTCCACGGGATCTATAAATAATGTATACGTCACTTGTGAGACCATCACATTTATACCCAGGAGACTTTGGCAACAAACGGTCCTGCTGATGTTGCATTCTGACACCTGTAACTCACACCTGTTGTGCCTGCACACACAAGACATTGTCATGTTACATTGGCTGTAATGTGTGGACCAGGCAGTGTAATGAAACGTAACAAAAGTAAGCTTCCTGCCAATAGACCATGCTAAATATTACACACTCGATATGGAAACGTTCCTCTACAAACTATTTGTTCTACCTTTACTCCCTGCATTACTTGTGTTTTTCATTACCTACAGTATGTTCAACAAGTTCATGAGTCACATTTCCAATCATTTCTGCAGCTTCACAACAACACGTCCTCGTTTCAAATGACCTGCTGCTGAAATGACACGTCTCATATAATAACACCATAGAAGGGCTTAGCAAGTGTGTGAGAACCACTTCCTCTAGCAGACTCATCGGATCATTTAGTTGATGTTAGAAAGATGCTGATGTAAATATGTAAAAATGTTAAAAAAAAATGTAAATATGTAATTGTGACAGCATATTACACATTGTTTTAAATTAATTAAAATATTATGATTTAATCAAGCCTCTGCACTAACGAACAAAACACCACTTCTGTGAGAGCAGGGAGGTTTTGTCTATAATGTGACTGTATTCACATTTGTTTTTGTTAAATTGCTCCCTACACCTGACATCTAACAATCAGTGTGTATACAAGACATCAGAATTGTTCTTGATGATAACCAGATTAAAAAAAAATCTTTAATAATTTCTCATAGTCAACTGACACTCCAAGATAACACAAATGGGAGTGGAATTATTACTTCATGCATGGGATCGACAATATTGGCTTTTGAGCCAATATGCATTTACAATAAAGATTACAATACATTTTTGATTTACAAACTACAAGACAAAACATTTCACATGACATTTAAATAATAATAATAAAAAAAATAAGATCCCTGAGTTGAAGATAAAAAGTAACAATCCAAGCTATTATATGTGTTGGTCTGTCTCAGAGTCCCATTTTATGCTCTAAAAACATAAGGAATTGAATATAAAAAGTTCATGGAAGAGTTCATGAAGACAGGAAGAGATGCTTATAATGACCTGCCAGCTAAACTGGAAAGTGCCTAACTGAGTCTTTCCAAGTTAAATCGTCAACCAGTTCTGAATCTAATACAAGCTACTAATCTCAGGATCCACCATGTGGCCCCCAGGAGGCAGGTGAGTCCTCATAATATGACGGTGACAGATTCATACTCCTATAATGTTATTAACACCACCCGAGGCTATTCTACCTTCACAGGGAGCTGGACAGTGTCTGTGATCAGTCGCGACCATTTTCTCCCTGAAAAAGAAAATAAATTGAGTCCGTGGTCATACTGGGTCTGTCATGGGGAGTTGAAGGCTGGGTAATTATTCTCCGGAGTGACATTTCCATCCGCTGATGAACTCAATAACGTCAAAATTGAAACAAATGTAAGCCAAACGTATGTGTGCCGTGTCCTACAGGCAGAGTGGACCGTCTTCAGAAAGGATGAATGCAGACAAATTTCAATGCGAGTCAACAAAGTCAGTACTTAAGAGATACTCAACAAACATGGACAAACACATCATTACTTATCTATAACCGTTACTTTAAATTCACCTCAGATGGCACCAATTAACCTTCCTCCACACTGTTTGCTGCAATGAGACCCGTTCCCAACTTTCCTTGAGTATAAATATTGTGTTTTTCCTCGTATAGCCTAAAGAAAAGACAAGTATCTACACACATAAAATAGCTGATCACCACTTTCTTTGAATTAAGAATGATTTTCTCACTGGAGCTATCTTCATCCTTTCTTATAAAAAAAACAACAACAAAAAAAAAAACGTTTAATGTGAATTACTCATAATGTGTTTGCGAGCATACAAAACAATATCCTATGATAAATGTTCTCCTCTTCTCTTTTCCCTGAGCACTGAACATGGCTAAGAACCTTTATTCTCTAATTAGTTCTCCTGGAGTGACCCGCTGCAGGTTTTATATGCTGAATATCTCCCGCACACGCAGAAGAGAATCCCACACTTTGACACAATACTGCTTTCTATTCTGTACCAACATGACCTCAATGTCAGCCTCACCCTGCTTCTATTCATGGTTTCCCACAAAATACATATTAATACTTCCCAGGTCTAATAAAGTTACTGACTTTGCATGTACATGAGAGAAATCCAAACACTCAAGAAAAGACTTACATGTTTTTAGCTATACACCAAGCAAAGCAATACAACAAAAACATTAATAAAAACACAGTTTAAACCTAATATATATATATATATATATATATATATATATGTATGTATATAGAGCAACTTCTAAAGAGTAGTTCAATTAAAAGATATGGGAGCTTTCCCCTTTGAATTAGTTTTATTTACATTAAACCATCACCCTGCATATCATTTGCAGTGGTTTAATATGCTCTCTGTGTAAATAGTTGCAAAACTTCAGAGGGTTTAATGGTGTGTAATTATAATCTCAATAACAACATTTGTGTACAGCATTAAAAGGCCAGGAAATATACACCTCATATGCATATATGGGTGCAGTATTATCAAATATACACGGTGAAAAAAAAATAACAAGCCGACAGCGTCTTCTCTCTCCGTAAATAACATCATATATCATCATTTTCATCTTGAGTCATGAGGGAATCTGAGATCACATGCTTTTAATTTACCAAGAACATTATTTATGGCAATACTCAGACCATTAAAATGACTGTTATCCCAACTTTCAATCCCTTTTAGCAACAGATGTTTGATTATCACACTGGGAGACATTAGCAGCCACTGCTGCTAGCTCGCTACTCACTACCAGCTGATTTATAACACATATCAAAGCTAATTCCACTGACTTCCGTCCTGTGCAGCTCCATCTGCAATGCTGATCGATCTGGCCTTTGTATCTCCATAAGCCAGCCTAGCGTACACTAATAGGGGAGGTATAAAGTTACTTTGTGACCTTAATAAAACCTTCACTTTGTACTTTAGTCTGCTGCTGCCTCCTGAATCAAGCGGCTCAGCGGCACACCCGCATAAAAGCAAATATCCCTGACACTGTAAATCTGTCCGACATCCACATCCACTTGTTCTGTCCTTACTCCTTTCACATTCTGTTTGCTTTGCATGGTGCTGTGACAACAAGTCATTGCAGTAAAAAAAAATAAAAAATAAAAAAATAGATGAAAAGCCAGGCCTATTCCATCTCAGGAGTGACAGAGAGCGAGATGAAGTACACAGGTGGAAGGAGGGAGGATGAAATCATTTTATGTGTAATAAAGGCAAGGTTGGGAGGGTACATTCGAGCTATAGTAAAGGGATTCAGTTCAGTTATATATATATATATATATATATATATATATATATATATATATATATATATATATATATATATATATATATATATATATATATATATATATATATATAGACGTGTGTGTTTTTGTGATTGTTGGGTTGATAAAGTGGCCAAATCTTTCCTCTGGGAGGATATAAAAAAACCATTCAGCCTTAAAAAAGAGATAAAGCCAAAGGTCATTCTGTTTTGACGCTAACATTTTTTTTTTGCGTGACATACAACAGGGAGCTGGCTGCACGCCGAGCGGTCAGAGGGCTCTTAATATTCAGTAACTTTTTGGCCAAATTTTGTAATTAGCAAGTGCCATCACTGGGCCATTAACCGAAGCCATAACAGTAAAACTCCTGTGGTACTCCCCTCATTCCCACAGCACAACAAAGCATTTAGGTTGTACACACATGCTGACTTTTAGGGGGATTTGTTTTTGCTGTTTCACAATGCAGAACCAGAGGCCAGAACCACAGCAGCTCCGGTCTGATGCAGCTCTCTTTCTTCCTCTGCTAATTATTCTCCCTAGTCCCACCGCATGAATACAATAATAGGGTACACAGTGATATCAGCACATGTCAGTGCAGCTAATTAAGTCAGGAGCATGGATTCTATGTGTGCTATATGGGAAGTGATGTGAGCAACATTTCGCTACATTTGGCCAAACCTCTTTTCTGTAAAATGGGAGATAATGAGTCTATGAGTGTGTATTTGTGTGGAATAAAGTTAATAAGAGAATATATCAATCTGCATAAAATGTCAACCTGATTGAGGGACATAATATCATTTATTGATTTAATGTCTTTCACTCGTGGCTCTTTTTCCACTTTACAGTTGTAGCACAGCTCGGCACGGCACTTGTTTTTCATTTAAATTAGCGGTAGTGACACCTGGTACTTTTTTAGAACCTGTGATGTTCCAAGCGACCTGAGCCAATACTAAATGTGACGTCAACAGAGTACTACTGATTGGCAGAGAGTGTCGTCACTGTGTTGGAGTCATGAGCGTGACGTCCAAACCGAACAATGCCAAACTATCACTTAAACAAATCCCTAAAACATGATATTCTCCAACATTTAGAGGAGAAACACTAGTCTGGTTGTTTGTAGAAGACGACGTCACTGCATTTTCTTGCAGCCATCGTATGACGACTTCACCTTCATTCACGCTGAAGTGGTACTGGTAATATAAAATGACCCACTTATGCCATGCTACAACTCTATAGTGGAAAAACACCATAAGGATCCGTAGAAGCAATTCCCCTTTAGCCGCCCTCTCTGAGGTGGTTGAAGTGAGAAGACGGAACAATATTCATGAAGCCATCTCCTTAAAACTGACAATATATATGATATGGTAATATTATAATACTCTACATATCTTTATATTTCATTTAAGATTATTCCATTTTAGCTCGCTTACATGTATTCCTATACATATTTTCATACACCCTAGGAGCCAAGCTAAATATTAATACTATTCCTCTGTATTTTTATGTTAGTATAGCAGAAATTGACTTGACCGTTACAATTCTGGACATTTAAAATCAAAAATCCTCCTGCATTTGATATGTGGTTAAAATGGGAAATATACTCTTGAACAAATATTGATCAGGGTATTCTTTTTGTTTGTGTGTGCTATCATTTCTGGATTATTTTTCTTTAATTTACCCAATGAAAAGATGTTACAAATTAAATAAATATTAGATCTATATAACAATTGATTAGCTGACAATTTAGCTAATAACTATAGCTGTAAAGTAGTAGTTTTCCCTTTCAGACTATTGTCATTGCAAGGGAACAAAGAAAAACAGGTCTCATTTTGCTGTCGGTTTGCAACAGCGCTCCATTAGGGACACGTGGCACTAAAATGACTGAAAATGTGAGATGCAGGATTGCAAGTCAAGGTCAAGTAGAACCCATTACAGAAAAGCACATGAAAAATGATTCAATGATGAGCCGCCGAGGTTTAGAAGCATGAAGGCATGAGCACAACAAGAGAAACACTGTGCATGTGCAAACAAGAGAAGATAAAATAAAGCAGTAATGTAACATTATGAATGCCAAATGTTCCAAGAAATACCAACGAAAACCATGTGTAATAAAAACAGCCTTGTCTTATTTTTACTTTTTGGGCTCCAAACTAATAAACAGAGACACAGAGGGGAACACAGACTTGTTGAATGTTCCCAGCAGGGTGTTTTAGGCAGCAGTGTCCCAATGCCATGTTACATATGGATATTATTTATGGTATTATTCACACTGGAGAAGTGACCAAAATAATCAACTCTAGAATGTCAACATGCACGTTACAGGAGCGTGATTTTTTTTTTGAGAGCAACAATGTGGACTACCATTGTCTCATAATTTAATGTGGGGAGCCAAAATTAAAAGCAATGATGGATGATGTATGACAAAAGAACAACAAATAGAGAGACCTTCGTATTTACGCTGGCAGCTGTGCTCCAAATATGTTCATTTCACATGTGCTGTAAAGGTTATATGAAAGCGATATTTATTGCAGTGAGATGTCTCACTACCACCCCAATCTTGGAACAAAACTTATACATGGTCAGCCAAACCTCCCTCCCATCTCCCTTCCTTTGGCAAATTTTGTTTACATTATTGTGTGTGTTGAATAGACGAGTTAGCTAATATTTACTCGCCCCACCCTATTGGTTTGACCCAGTTCAGAAAGATTTATATACATCTCCATCCTAAAACTGGTCTGAACAATTCTAATAATTAGCCTGGTTTGATCGGATATCAGTTAAGTTATGTGTTCTAGACTGATTGGTTCGGTGAGGGAAAGTAAACTTAGAGCATGCATATATAAGGTCAGATTTTCCTTGCACACGGGAAGAGATTCATTTTGTGTCAAGGCAAATGGAGACAACAGCAACATTGCACTCGTGAAACAAGACAGGCTTTTCTGCAGTTAGACAAGATAAAGACGTGCACCCATCCTCCCCTGCACTGCTGCTGTATACACACAAATGCTCCCTCAGTCATGTCTCATAGTAGGCTATTGATCGACAGAGCCTGTTTTCAGACAACAACATCAAGAACAAAGAAACACCTACAGTTACACATTATAGCTTTAAAAATATATATAAAAAGGCCATTTTAAACCCTAAAACTGGGCTGGAAGCTGAACTTAACCCATGATTCATTGGATTATTTACACCTGTGCTTTTGCCACTGTGACCTGTCATACTGACCGCTGTGCAAATGGACCACTGAGTAAGTTTTAGCCTCTTCATTTTTCCAATACAGTTTTATGGGTCAAGATTTGATGTTGGAGTCAGAATCGTGATAAGCTTGCACTTATAAATGGTCTTAGTGAATCAAAGCAATTCCCAATGCTATTGGGATAAAAAGGGCAAACATCTTAATCTTTATTGCTTGTGTGTACTGTGGTCCCAGTGGGTATTGCATGCTCTTTCTTTTCCTTGACTGAATGTTTACTGCATGTGCACTGGTATGTTTGTGTGCTGATGTGTGTGTGTGTGTGTTTATGCTTAGTCTGTGACTGCTGTTCTGTACGTGTGTGTGTGTGTGACAGGTTGAGCTCCAATGACATGTGAAGTGCTTAGACTTTGACACGCACGCTTGTCGGCGTCCATCAGTGTCGCTGCCATGGCCCAGCTGCCCTGCTCTTCACTTTCCTCCTCTCAACTTCTATAGTGCAATTGCATGTCTTTCTTTCTCATCCACTCACGTCAGAGAAGAGTACATATAGTTATCTATAAGTTCCTGACCCCATCACTTATACATGCAGTGTTGTTTTATTTTAGTAAGAGTAAATGGAGAGTCTCCTGTATGCCTAGACTCAGCCCAGAGCAAAGTATTATGGTATGGTAACAACCCTGAACTAGCTTCTCCAGTCACCAGAGTGGATCATCTGCCTCCATCTTGCCCTACCCCTTGTGTCCTCTTCTGTAACACAAAGTGTCTTCATGTCCTCCCTCACAACAGCCATGAACCTTCTACATCTGTTGTCCAATATAATCACTATCTCTCCTCTGCACGTGACCAAAACATCGCAACTTTGCCTCTCTTACTTTGTCTTCTAATCCTTTCTAATCCTGTCCATCCTGGTCACTCGTAACACAACTCTCAGCATCTTCGGCTCTGTCACCTCCAGCTCAGCCTCCTGCCATTTAGACAGTCCCACTGTATACCATAGCAGGTGTCACTACCGTTTTGTAGACACCTCCCCTTTCACTTTAGCTTCTATCCGTCTGTCACACATCACACCTGGCTCCACCTACTCCACCCTGCCTGCACTCTCCTCTTCACCTCTCGTGTCCATGCTTTGGATGGTTGACCCCAGT
Source organism: Solea senegalensis (assembly GCF_019176455.1). NCBI lineage: Eukaryota > Metazoa > Chordata > Actinopteri > Pleuronectiformes > Soleidae > Solea > Solea senegalensis. Next base: position 19,655,210 of record NC_058035.1, read on the forward strand.
ATTTAAACTCGTCCGCCTCTACTCCATGCATCTTCACTGAACCACGTGTCTCACTGTCATCCACACACATATTTTCTGTCTTGCTCCTATTAACCTTCATCCATCTCCTCTCCGGTGCAGACCTCTCTCATCCCTATGTCCCCTACTCTCACGACAGTTCACAATATCATCTGCAAACAACACAGTCCACAGCGACTCCCGCCTGACCTCAATCTGTCAACCTGTCCATCACCACTGCAAACAAGAAGGGGCTCAGAGCTTATCCCTGATGTAATCCCACCTTCACATTGAACCCATCCATCACTTGAACTGCACACCTCACCACTGTCTCACTGTCCTGCACCACCCTCACATACTTCTCTGCCACTCCCAACTGCCTCATACAGTATCACAGTTCCTCTCTTGGCACCCAGATACAATAAACAAACAAACAAACAAAACAAGTAAGCGAAATTATGGCTCCATTATTGAAATTTCTGCAGCACATTATTATCTTTTTTTATAGCCAGTGGTATTTATGTAGACAAATAAACACAACACCCACACCAGCATTCTTATAAACCATCATATGCAGATTAGAAGACACTTATTAGAAATTATATGAAATGCCGGCTCAATTTATTGATGCAATTTAAACATTATTTCATTGATTCCCCCACCTTTAGCTGGTAATACTAATATACAGTATAAAGCCGTCAGGTTTTAACACCTCTGCAGGTGATTCAGCTTTCATGAGTCAAATGCAGCACAAAACAACTTATGACTTAACACCATGATTCACATTTGTATGCATTTTTTTTTCCCTTACTGATTCTACAAAAGCAATAAAATGTTATGTGACTATTTCCCTAAAAATAGTGCTGCTTTCACAAGGTGTTGAAATTAAATCCAGTTTTCTTCTCTGCATTATGAAATGACAGAATAACCTCACATTGTCTGGAAAATATGTTCTTATTTTTGGCTGCAATAGAGTCAGAGTTGTTCAATCAGACTCTGTTGTGTTTTTTTTACATTATGATGCCATAGGTTAAAAGGGCGCTAAAAGGCAAGTATGCAGGCTTTTACTTGATCAAAGTAAATGAAGTGAGGACTTGAGGACGTGAGGTTATCGTTGACATATGGGAATAAGGGAGATTCACTAGCACAAGGCTGGGAATCTTTCCTTTTTCAAAAAAAAAAAACAAAAACAAAAAACATCTCTCCTCCCATTTCATCACATGTGATACAGAAAATAATTATACCGTAATGATGTTAATGGCAGAATATTTACACATATTAACCTCCTTTCTCACAGAAACCAATTGTCTGCTTTTTAGTAACCGAACTGTTGTGGTTGACGACAGTTTCAAATGATTTACTTCAGATAGACTTTGAACAAGTGTGGGAGAGTAAAAATATCAAGCCAATAGACAGGATTACATAAATCTGTTGGTACAAATGCTGTGGTGGGAGGAGCCAAAGCACATCAACAGAGGGAGGATGGAGGTCATGGTGTCATGAGCTATAAGAGCTTGGTGTTAGAAACAAAAGCATTTAAACCAATTTGACAGCTAATTCTATTCTAAAATTGTATATTTGTATTACTGTCTGTTTAGTCAATTTGGTTTTGTCTGTTGTAAAAACACTTTTTCTGAAAGGTGCTATGCAAATGTGTTGTCATGTCTCAGTGTCTATTAAAAGTGAAGTTATAGCTCTCTTTCAATTCATTTAAATAGAAGCCTTAGTCCCTAACAACTGCTGAGGGGAAAGGCTTTCCTTAATTTTGGATAATTTGTCAAATTTACCAGCTCCTCCCCTAATTCTCCTTCTTGCTGAAGTTTCAGTTTCGTAGTCCTGCATGCCATTGTCACAGTGTGACACAATAGTATAAAACTGAAGTCGAATTTGCGACAGCGTTTGTCCACCGCGTTTCCAGCTGTCATGATGCTTAGAATTGACCTTTATCCTCACATCTTAGTTAACTCACTGGTCGGTCTTATGCTCAGTAAAATGGCATTTCTCACATAGAGCGCGTAACCTCTGCCTCTGTCTGTCCTTTCTTGGTTGTCAAAACAGTTGCTATTTCCAGGGCTTTGAACCATATGTCACCAGCGGGAACAAAGGCATTGTTTCACTGATGGAACAAATAGCATTTGAAACGTCCATGTCTGACTATTCAGGCGAGATTTAATCATCTTTAATTATTGAAAAAAAAAAAAGACATCCTATTATGATTATAACAGTGCCTGGTTGAGGATGTCAAAATGGCCATTAGCCGAGCGTCAGAGTACCAGTGACCTTGACTAAATTTTGAAATGGGAAAGCATTAAATATTCATGAACACTTGAGGGTGGAAGAGGCGCCAGAGGGAGCTACTTTATGTCGACATTGTGTGCAAAATGCTGTCCTTATAACGTGTTTGTAAAGCACCTGTGTGCCAGTGCCACTCTCTTGGGTACATAGACCGCATGTTTGCTCACATGTGTGCACATATGTGTGTATTATAAAGCCTCCATCTGCTGCAAACACTCTAACAAAGGGCCCCCTTCCGTCAGCCAGAGTTGGGGACATCTATAAACGCACTACAGTAAGAACATACATCAGCAGCTCTGCTGTAGCACTGGGACTCTATAGTCCTGCTCAATATTGCAAACACAGCATGTCTTTAGTTATTCTCTCTTTTCTAGTGTCTCTTTCCATCTCTGTCCTTTTCTTCCACTTCCTCTCAGCAATCCTGTATGTCAATACAGTGTTCACCTCTGTACCCGATTTCAGTCAGTCGTGAAAGATTCCCAAAGGCATGGGAAACGGCTGTGTCTTTGTGGCCAGTTTAAAAGTCTCTCCCGAGTTTTAGTTTCCTTTATTTCTTTAATGAAGTCAATAGCACTTCTCCATGGTCTCCTCAGTATTTATCCTGGCTTCTATATCCCGCAGGAGTGGGCAGTGCAAAGTTTTGAAGGGAAAAAAAAAATGAGTGTTCATTTACATACATTTGCATCCTATTAACACATCAAACCTTTCGACTTGAAAGGAATGCCTTGATTAGGAACATCACCAAATAACTGTATGTCTTACTTCCTTACTCCTCTTTTTCTGAGTCCTCTTTACTCTCCTCTGCCTCACTGGTGAGTGCACTTACTGTACCGTGTGTGTGTTTGTGCATCATTATTAAATAATAATAATAATAATAATACTAATGATAATACTTCTCACTCCACACTCTAAGACCTTCCAATGAATCACTCTTTCCTTGATTTCATCTTCCGTCATAAAGTCATGGTCACTTCCCCTTCTCTGTCAAATCTTGAATCTTTATTGAGTCTTTATGTACACATGCATATATGGTTTACACATGACTAAAATGTACTGCATCATATTGTGTGGTAGGGGCCTAGTAAACATAAGCTGCCTGTGTGGGTGTCAGAATGTCTCCACTTCACTGATTTACATCACCAATTTATGTAATGAAATAAACCCCGGCTGTCACTCACTTCAAAAGCAGAGCAGATGTGAAATTATCTTTGCAGCCTCTGCTTTCACTGCATCCAGAACCGCACACATGTATTTTATTTTGGCCGCTCAAGTGGTGTTCACTCTGTAGTGCCGCAGGACAATTTACTGTGACGGCCCCGTCAAAGAACATTTGATATAAACAGTTATGAAAAATCTTATTATTATTGTCCCTTAAAACGGTGTTGCATAACTTTTTTAATACAAACCAACTACTGTCACATGAATTCACACATACTGATTATGCCCATCCGCTCCACATGACTCTCTCCGTGTCTCTCAGTATATCGGTGTTAAGATCTCATAACATATGCCACTTTTCCACTACATGGTCATGACATACAGTGGCAGGGGTTGTGATGCGACTCGCTGCCTGCAATCACAGGCTTTTCTAGTTCAGTTGGATTCTTGTGTCGCACGTCTTGCTCATGCCTCTTCCAGTGATGGCACTCTGACCAATCAGTGGCCGGCAGTCAGACGACGTCATGCATAGAATCGGCTCATTCGCTTGGAACCTCTCTACTAAAAAAAAGTACCAGGTACCAGGTGCCATCGCTGCTGTGGCGAGGCGCGTCGAGTCGTGTTGGGACCATGTAGTGGAAAAGCGGCAATACTGTGCTCACAGGCACTTACTTATTTTATGTCACGACCAATGGAGGCAGCAAAAGGATTGTAAAGCTAGTAAAGTGAGGCAAAGAGGTTGGAGTATGACTGAACATACAAATAATCCCCAGAAAAACGTTAAGAACTGAATTATGTTTCTCAGATTGATTTAAATAGTTTACCCTTAGTAAACAACAGATGGAAGTGTTTGTAAGTGTAAGTGGCAAAAGAATAATTCCCCCCCCATTGTCCCTTTCATCAAAGCTCCACCTCTAAAACAGTGGACATGTGAATTTAGGCCATTTATGTCATTGATTGACAGGCAGGTACAACAGCACATTATTCCATGTGGTCACAGGGTTGTTGGTAGACAGTACTGGGACAGAAAGACTATTTCTTGAGGGCTTTCTGGACGTGAAAAGTGTTTCAACAAAAATTCCAAACCAGATGACCAACCCTGGCTTTAAATAGCTTTAACAACCAAAGAGCTACATCTAATGTTGAGCAGCAAAGTGCAAATCTGCAGTGCTTCATCTTTCACAGAGATGGAAGTTACAATGCGCATAAAATGATGCCCACTATAACTATAATATGTCATTTATTAGAATGGAGCAACCATAAAAACATGAAATGTCTTGTATAAATATTTTACAGAGTAAACATCATGGCATTGTTGTGCACCGTTAAAACTATAATACTAAAAAAATGCCAAAGTGCAATGTTCATCATGTAATGCAATGTTAGCTTGAAGACACTTTGCTGCTGCGTTAAATGTTATATTAATGCAAAAAGTGCACTTTCGTTCATAGCATTTTATTTCATTTTGTACCGTCACGCATTAGCGCAATCTCCTCTATTAAATCATGAAAATGGCAATATTAATGAGACCTAATAAGACCATGAAGTCAAATCCTTGTTCTTGTTAATGTGTATTATCTGAATGCTTCATGATTTTCTTAATCAAACCGTCGTTGAAATCCTGCAGTTGGCTTCGTCAAGGTCCAGTTGCCACAGGCTGTACGGGTTATTCGCGGGAAAAATGTCATCGTGATTAATGATCATACTTTGTCTGTGTATTAGTATTCATAGTTGTAAAATGTGACACTTCTTTAATGCTTTCAGAGATTAACACCAGCAGTGCACAATGTGGTTTTCTATTTCTTGTCGCATACCATCAAAATCATGTGGGAAAAAAAAAAACAGCCGCTGATCTCGTAGTTTGAATTGTCATGACTTCATTCAACATAATTTTCAATTTTCCAAACTGAGCATGAAAAAATATGTGTGTATGGGAAGGAGCCCTAATTGGATATTCTATGCTGTTTTCCAAGGAAGCTAAATGGTCATGGTGAATTTGACATTTTTATTAATAAATAAGAAGACTAGATTCAAGATTACCTCCTCATCTTCAGCTACAAATGTGAGATTGAATGTACAGCAACCATTCAATGCTCCCAGCCATTCATAGATTTTAGTATCTTCGACATGATCCCCCTTGTGACATTATCGGAACTACTTTCAGCATCAAAACCTACAACTTGCCGATTGGATCCTCTTCCAGTTTATCTGTTTATGGATCTCTGGTTGTCTCTGGGACCCATAATGCTGAACATTGTTAATCTATCACATGGATCGGGTGAGGTTCCTCCAAACTTTCAAGATGCAGTAATTAAACCCTTTACTCAAGAAAAAGCCTTCTTGATCCAGGGGTGTTAAGTAACTATAGGCCTTTCTTCTCCAAAGTTCTAGAGAGGGTGTCCAGAAACTCACAACTCATTTAGCAAATAACTACCTTTGTTGAACCCCTCCAGTCTGCTTTCAGGGCTCGCCATTCTACAGAAACAGCACTTACGAGAGCAGTAAATGACCTACTCCCAAACATTAATGCTAACTCCACATCTTGCTTTTGGATCTTAGTGCAGCATTTGACACAAATGAACCCAGCAATCTTGAAAATTATTTTGGCATCTCTGGCCCAAGTCTTACTTGATTTATATCTGTCACATCAATGTACAATGAAGGATGGAGTGCCTCAGGGGTCTGTCCTTGGACCTCTACTTTTTCCTCTCTGTCATATCATCTGGATTTATGGAATTAACGTCCATTGTTACGCTGATGATACACAGATCAACATGCACACGTCTTCCCCAGGGACAAGCGAAGCCGGGAATCAAACCCTCAGACTTCCAGTCACTTTACTACTGATACACCTTTGCCTTGAGAAAAGTCACACATTTGGGTTAAAATAAGTACTGACTTGAATCCTCATTGTTGAAATAACAAACACCAGGTTAAGGTTATACAATAATTAAAGTCATGATTGAAATAAATGTAGACCATCAGCTGGAAACAAACTGGAGCTCCTTTGTTACTGTGTTGTTTTGTTGTCCATCCAACCTGACCTCCGCCCTTCAAAAACGTAGGCCATTACATGCAGTATAATTATCATATGCCCTGCTTTGATCCTGTTAAAATAACGACAGCTGTTATCTGATGAGACCAGTGTGTTCTCACACAACAAGGTGTCGTTTCACAGTAAAAAGATAACTATGGGTCGTAATAAGTCACTTGTTCCTGCGACTACTTTTTATGTCAGGACAATGTTTGGGGGCCACACCGTCTGGACATCCATCATCTTTATCACTTATCCTTTGACAGTGGTGAGGGGAGCCGGAGCCAATCCCGGTTGACACTGGGCGAGACGCAGATTACACCCTGGACAGGTCAGCAGCCTATCATGGAGCTCAACACACAGAGGCAAGCTACCAATCATGCTCACATTAACACATACAGTGCACTCAGTGTAGGCTCCATCCACACTAGCCTCTGTTTTTGTTCAAAGAGAAAGCAACTGTCTTGGATATGCCTGACAAATGGGAAGGTTTCTGGCTTAGTTTTAGTTTGCAAACTCTGCAGCACTGAAAATAATGACATCGCTGGCCATTTACATTTTTTTTTATTTATTTAAAAGTAACAATGCAGTTTATTTATCCAATACAGAGCATGGCGCTGATGCGCTGCCCAAGGGGTTTACTGTATATTAATTGGTAATTTGCAACTCCAGTCCCTTGTTGGGCTCCTTTATGTAAAAATACATTATACAATGAAAATGGAAATACAGGGTTTGAGCCAACAATTAACCTTCAAAGTGAAATATTTCATCTGGGCTTAATCTGAAATTGATTGATTGAATTTGCTAGTGAGTTACATGATTGACAGCCTTTTATAGGACAAGCAAACAGGACGACAATGTGGTATTTTCCAGTTACCTTTCACTGTTCTATCTGGTTAATTGTGTCTGGATAATTCACTTCTCTTCCTTTTCTGTTTTTGACTTGTGACATGTTTTTAAGCATGCTATTCTGCCCCTCATCCATGCAGTAACTCTTCAAAATGTTCAATTACTTTTCTACAACATGTATAATTTATTTTTTTAACCATTTAACAACCTCTGTATATTGTAGTGCTATATTTTTTACAAAAAATTAACAAGTTTCCATAATCTCTGATGCATTATACTAGTCATTTTATGTCCTAATATATTGCAGAGTTCCAGATTAAACCCCAACCTGTATGTCTTTAGACTGTAGGAGGAAGAACATACAAACTCCACACAAAAAGGTCCCAGTCAACCCAGGTTTCAAAACCAATAATCCTTTTGCTCTAAGGCACCACTTCTAACCACCACACAATCGGCCACCTCAAGGACTTATATATAAAGGAATAAATGAGCTGAATGTCACAGAGTCTGTCTGCTGCTGATGAGAAGTCAGTACTTTAAGCTTTGGCTCCATTTCCTCAGACTGAGCCAGCTTGGCTCCCCAGACAGTCATTAACTTTGTATCTCAGCTGTATAATGTCGGGCTAACAAAATACAGCGGGTTTAACTTGTGCTTATTAAGAGCAGTGAGACCAAACCAGGAAAAAAGTATTTGTACTGCAAAACCAAAGAAATTGGCTAAAATAGACACAATGCTCTATTGAGCTGGATAACTGCTTGCTAATTTACTGTTAGTGCAAAAGAAAAAAAAAAAAACACACTTTAAGCTAAGTAAACAGACCACTGCTGCATTTGCTTTTTTTTTTCTATTAAAGCACAAGATGAAAAAAAACAAACAAAAAAAAAACAATATAAATCAATAATAAGGTTTTACAAAAGAGAAAATGATGGCTGAATCCCTAAACACCAAACTGACTTCCCTTTAAATAACACAGTGATTAAGCTGCCAACGAATCATCAAGCCTTCATTGTGTGCTAATTAAATCAGCCCGTGTTGACATGCTGACGTTTGACTGCCATTGCTCACAGTCTCAAGTCCTCCCAATGGCCATGTCACCATGAAAAACAATCTCATCTCCTGTTCCCTGATTTGCATTCTTCATCCTCCCTTCCTTTGCCTCCCCCTCAGCTTCTGTTTTCCATACCCATGCTGAGTGCTCTTTGCATCCTGGAGGATTCGTTCTCCGGTAGCAGCAGCTTCTTCTAGCCACAATGTGCAGTCTCTTATCGGTTTAATTTTCTCACACTGTGAACGCATGCCACAGCATCAGCCCCGTTTATTACCGTCACTGAGACACAAGTCGAACTCCCACCAGTGTGGCATTATTATCGCACAGATGGCGATGAGGGTTGAGCTAGAGAGAGATATAGGAAGAGACACACATAGAGAAAATAGAAGAAAGGTGATGCGGGGTGAGGAGAAATAAAAAAAAAAAACATAAACAAAAAAAAAAACAGGACAAAAGAAGGAGAATAGGTACTTGAGAAAAAAAGAAAGTTTACGGTTGAGCTTGAGTTCAATATTTACTGAGATCAATTTGAAATGTGATGCAGCATTACTACACCATTACAAATATGAACTACTTGGTATTTAAACACAAGGTTGAGAACTTGAAGACATGAATCAGTTCCATTATGTATGTATTTTGTTTTTCTATTGCACAGATCAGAGGACGTTCAAAATGAATTCATTGTATTTTTATTCAAATTTGACACCGGTTAATCGTCGAAGCAGGGAGAGATCACATTTTGGTTTTCTCTTAAGACACACGGACACAAATGTGCACTTTAGAATTCTATATGGCGGGCATTTGGCACACCTTCACCCCAGAGGCTTTCCCCCTGTCAAGGTAAATCCCTGCTGTCAGAGACAATATTGCTTGGAATGCAATGACCCCAGCACATATCCCTTCACCTGCTCACCACTGGAATAGCGAAGGGTCTCTATGGGCAAGAGACGCGTGTTTGGTTTTTGTGTACTGTCTTCCAAAACCCCACAGGGGAAACATCAGAACCTTGGAGAGTGACATTCTCTCACTGAGAGAAAATGTGTTATTGTTATTTCTGAGTTTGTTCATCCCCCCCCCAGCATTTTGTTCCTTTATTGTGTGACAAGTGAGCAATGAATTAATGATTTGCATGTTGGGAGATGTTTGGCGTTGCAGATTAAGGCTAAAGCTGGGTGAAAGTTGCTTCAAGGAAGTTACACATCATTGTAGTTGTGTTTCACAGCTTGAACCAGGCTGCATATTAAAAACTAATCATAAAAAAAACAAAACAATTATACGACTGAAATAACCGTGACTTTTTAACTGTACTTAAAGTGTGTGAAAAGTAAATGTAGAGTTTATCCTCTACATTTTCACACATTATAGACAGAGACATGTAAAACAATTAAAGGATTATGGATTACAGACTGAAAACTGTTTTTTTAATGTTTCTTTTTAATTCAGGGGGCGTGTCTAAAGTGACAAATTCATGAGGAGGAGTTATGCTGACTCCTCACAATTAAAAGAACCATATTCTGTTCAAACACTGACTAAAAGTGAGGTCCCCCATTAAGCAACATGTGTCATTATTTGAAAGCAAAATTTTAAACACTTGGCAACTTTTTTAATTATTCTAATTTGACAATGTCGCTGTCAAACACACATAATTTATCATTTTACACACTTTAAAGGTCACAGAGTGTAAGAATAATTGACATTATTTGTCATCAGGTCAACATTAAAACAAACTGTATCAAACATATCAAAGGCGTCGTCGTCTCATTCTAACACACTCCAACAAGTGCAACGTTTGATCTTGACCTGCAAACATCTGCCGTTCGGTGCAGTACATGCTGCCACCACCTCTCCACCCCGAGGCTTAAGTTCACATCAAATACTTGTCAACCGCTGTTGTGATCATCAAAAAACAAATGGAATCTTAATGAGAATATGAATAAGTGGAGCAACATACCACTTGGAAAAAAAACAAAAGGACATTGTATTTCATCTTCAGAAAAAGCAATATTGATTAGGTGCCATTTTGCAGAAGAGCAGTTTAATTAATATTGGATAAGGTGGTATTATGCACCACAACATATGGCTCCATCTCCTCCCTGAAGCTTCAGGTGTCTGTTCCTTTTTCATTTGGCTTTAATCTCCTTGTTTACCAACAGCTTAGATGTGTGATATTGCTGCCATAGTTTGAAATCCATGCATGCTTCTTGCTAATTGGCTTGCCTGTGTGTGTATGTGTGTACGAGCAGGGAAGTTAATGTTGGTTATTCCACTGAGCGGCAACTCTTTTCCACCCGCGATGTCCAAGTCAATCTGGTGTCACATGTGTCTGGTCCCCGAGCTCAACCAGTGAAGGAAAGAAGCAGGAGTCCAGAGCGACAGGCCAGAGGATGAGGATCAGGATTGTAAAACAAGTTTGTCTTAAATTAACATCTTTTAAAATGGCTTTTATTTTCTTTGTTAACACCGATTAGATTAGATGTAGAGAGCAGATCAGAACTCAATCTTAATGTAATTTGGCTATACCAGTGTCTGAAATACAGTATATGTGAAGAAGAGAGAGCAAATGATCTTATTGGGAATAAATCTGCTTCTTGTGAAAAGTCTGTAGCTGACTTTTTTAACGTTGGCGATGACGCCGTCACTTTGAGAGCTCAATATTTCCTCAGGTTCTCAGTTGTAATGGCTTTTGTCTTAAATATGATGATTTAAATATAAGAAGGTTGAAGGGACAAAAGAGACATATTTGTGTAATTTCTGGGGAATGAAGCACTTCAACCTAGCAACAAAGACCTTAAATTTGCTGTTAGCCATTATCGACTCCTCTCAAATATCTCCAGTCATGTTCTATTAACCAGTTACCGTACATTTCGGCCACCGGGGGGCACTCTCGAGCAGTAAACGCAAAAGTGAGACGGACGCGGGGAAAGATTATGCGCTGAAGATGAAGACTTCAGTGGCTTTAGTGCGCAAGAAGAAGATGAAGATGGCGACCAATGACTTTTCTGGTAGAATAAAGTGTTTTCTTTTCTAACCAGGCGTGTTACTGTCGCGTTGGTGCAGTGTTTCTTTTCTAACCAGGCATGTTGATAGCGTATCGGTGCTGTTTTATTTTCTAAACATGCAGGCATGTTCACCCCGTGTTTAAATTACGTTGTTTTAATAAAAACAACAACGAAAATGTAAGTATCTCATGTTACAACCATACACTCATTAACAAACTCCTTTGATAAGAGATTGAATCCTGGCGCCGCTACTGGTTATAACATGAAAACCTGCGGCGTATATATGTACAAAGTTTATTTTCTTTTCAAATTTAGCTGGTGCGGCTTGCAGTCCGGTGCGCTCAAAAGGCCGAAATTTACGGTAAATTCAAATCTTTGTGCGATGAGAGGCTGACAGATCGTAGCACATTCATCACACTGAAAGACCTTTACCTCACTTTCTCTGTTATCCTCGTACGAGCTTGTAACACACAGGCTGCACCAAGGTTTCTGTATGTGTCGTATATCTGGTTCTGCCCTCGAGGCAGTATCTGTGTCAGCCCCTGCTGGCCAGATCTTTTACTGGACCCCCGCCGCCTTCACCCGCCAGGTGAGATTGACTTTCCATCAATCAGAAGATGCCTCTCGACAGACAGCAAACGAGACGGGGCTTAGACGTGGCCCCTGTTGTCACTGAGACTGAAGGGAGATGCTCTGTGCCCAGTCACCTTGGCAGTGGGCATTAGATTTAAAAACAAATCAAATACCTAATATCTCAGACATCAAAATGAATAAGCAGTGGCAAGGAGGTGAAGCGTAATACAAACAAAAACAACTGAGGTGATTAGGAAATGTGCAGATTATTTATCCAGGGAGTCAAAACAAAATCAAAGAGAGTACCTGTGTCACACAGTTTTCCCTATCTCGCAAAGTTAACGATCATTTCAGAAAAATCCTGGAACCACATTCTGATTCAGATCATTAACACTAATCATTTCTACCACATAAGATACATCGAAGAACATTCTGTCCAAATCTGGCCAAACAGACAAAAGAAGCCAGAAAACCATAAGATGTATTTATCAAATTTAGCATCTAGTGTTTTTATATCCAAGTGTCTTGGCCTCCTGCCGTTTGCTGAACATATTATCTTAGTACACTGACTAATTTACTGGTTAGCTGAGCACTAATGATTGAATGTCTGATGTTGCCTAAAGCAGTGAGCATGTGTGTGTGTGTGTGTGTGTGTGTGTCAGTCCTCATGACTCATATTAAATCCTTCCCCTCTCAGCATCCATCGCTGTAGGTTGACAAACAACATCATTGTACACTGACAGTGTGACAGAAGCCCTCGGAGGCACATTCCTGACCTTGTTTCACAAGTGGTTGGGAATTGCACTTGATATTTAAGCGAGCGTTTTTGACGTGAATCAGTGCAAAGAAAAAAAAAAATCATCCACCAAATAAAAATTAATTCATTTGGGGAGCAATTCAGGTGTTTAATGGGGAAAAATTGAGCCACACTGTAGCATCATTTGTTATACATTTACAGCCTGTTTGGTCCTAAACACATTACATCAGAGTATACATCATTACTGTGCTGGAGTAAAAAAATGCCACTGTTATTTGTTTATTAAGATTAATGCCTACCTGCATATCAAAAAAGTAAATAAGTGTTTATTTAATTATTTTAGACGTAAATCATTTTCACATTAATAATAATAATAATAATAATACATTATTAAATGAAACGGTCGGTTTAAAAAAAATAAAAAAATAGATTCACCAGTTTAATTTCTATGACACAAAATGTAAAATATTACCCATCCTAAACTCTAAATGTTATCCTCCAAAGCATTAAAAGCACTTGATAGTTTTACTGCTCTATCATACCAGATGTTATTCAGTTTCAGAGTGGATGCCATATTGTTTGATGGCCCATATCTTTCCTTTAGAGAGCTTATTGCCACACAATTAAGCAGCAGAGATCAACTTGGTCTCTCCCTCCTCTATCCCTCAGCACAAACACACACACACACACACACAGGGAGTATGTTCAAGGCCGCAAACCTTCGCTCCATAGCAGCTATGCTTGTTCACATAATATGTTGTCATGGCAACAGTAATGAGTGTGGAGGAGTACATCAACACCTCAGATGTCTACAATCCTGTGTCGCAGATAGATAGATAGACAGATAGATAGATAGATTCTGAATGAGGTTCTGGACTCTGTGCTGGCCAATCCATGTGTGAAAATGATGACTCATTCTCCCAAAGCCGTCGTTTCATAAATTGAGCCTGATGAAACTGGTCATTCAGTATATTTGAATACCCAGCTGACCTCATTTGTTCTGTGCACATATCATTACTGAACCAAGACTCGGGGAACTGAAGTAACCTCAGATCACAACACTGCCCCCCACAGGCTTGAGCAGTAAGCACCAAGTGAATATGTGAGCAAGCAGAGTATGTAGACTGGTGTAGCCGCAGACCTTTGCAAACACTGAATGCAGTTTTTTATATATATATATATATAATTTGGCCACAGCATGCAGTATCAGAGGACTACCTGTAATGCAAATGTATTAACACAACAAAATGTGCACATGTGCACCAATGAGCGCTCGTGTGCACATGCTTCACTGCATTGTTGCTGATCCATTTCATTCGCAGTCCTGAACACATTCTAATTACCGCGCACATGTTCGTGCGAACACGTACATGTAAGTGCACGTGTGCGTGCATACGGATGTACACTTGAAGCCCACGGAAGAAGAAAAAGGAAAACAAATCTGACTCTTTGAAAAATAGGACGGGTGGAATTCCTGCGGTTAGATTGTGGAAAAGTTGTTCTGGGACTTCATTAGTAAAAGGCCACACATTTGAATGGGCAAAGTGCCCATGAGCTCTGTTCTTGAATCTGGGGCAAACAAAGACACACTGGGATATTTTTCATTTCTGGTTCCTGTCTTGGCCAAAATAATAGAAATATTTAAAAATGAATTCAATTTAGATTTAAATGAATAATTAAAATGGCACTTGTCTACTACACACTCCCAGCAGGTCTTGGCAGGTCTCGCCACGGCTCGACATTACACAGTTTGACATGGTTTTCCATTATAATAAAACGTCCTCATTGTGGGTGGAGTCATCATAGCACGACTGAACACACAAGCCAGTGACTAGTGATTTGTAATTGTTTTCAGTGTAACTGAATCATTGGATTCCGACACGGTCACTGAACTGAAATAAAGTGGAAGGGGTTGTGATGCGACATTTCCTTGCTAAATGTTGGAGATTAACTGGGGTTTTCAGGATATTTAAGTCTTTTTAACTGATCTACAGTTCGACATTGTTCGGTAAGATTCTTGCGTCGTTATGTCGTACTCATGACAAAGTCACGTAGGGTATCGACTCAGAGAATCTCACAAGAGCAGGTACCAAAACAAGTAATAGGTACTATCGCTAATGGATAAGCAAAACAAACGTGCCGAGGCACGCTGTGCCAAGACGAGCTGTGCCGGGACTCTGTAGTGGACAAGCGCCAAGTAGAATAAATCAGACAATATCACATTTGCTGACAAAAGTCTGTAATCCAAAGTCTCCAGTATATAATTTAGGGAGTCCAACAGAGTCTCATAATAGCCAAGCATATAAAGTAGCCCCACAGGCCTTCCTACTGGATGCTCTTAGAAGCAGGAAGCAGAAGAGGAGGAAAAGCAGGGCAAAGAAAATACATAATATATGAATGGAAGATTTAAATAATGACTTACTTGCAGTGGTTGTGGGGCCCGCTGAGCGTTTCGATGACAAAGCATTCTCCCCCATTTAGGCAATAAGCCAGGTCTTTTTCCTGACATGGTTTGAAATGCTCCGAGTGCAGCGGCGGGACAGTTGGAGATGCTGCAGGACAAGCAAAGAGACCCTTGTTAGTCAAAACCAACTCCCGTGAATAAACTTTATGATCACACTCGTCCCTTGTGTTCACGTCAACGTCTCCTGATGACATGAGTCCATATTACTGAGGTTGAGTCTCAGTTGAATCCAACAAAGCCTAAACTGATCAATACAGACCTGGCATATAAATGACATTTTATATTAAACCCAACAACAAAGAGCAGATTTATAGTGCGTAAAGGGCCATTTGTACAGAAGCCATTTCATCAGGAACAACACGTGTGTTACTGATCACATTCTGGCTCTATTCAGTTCATCAGTGTCGGGACATATGGACAGTGAACCAGCACAGACCCAGAAACTGATAAGGCAAAATGGAACTCAGCCATTATTCATTGGATTATTTAGACCTGTGATTGTCCAAATGGCTGCTGTGCAAAGGGTTCACTGGAGTTTAGTGTACAGTCTATGCACGCAAGGTGTATGATTTAAATGAATGTGACTTCTGTTGCTTCCCCTGGACACTTGAAAGAACAACCATACAACCACCACACCATAATAGAACACATATTGTGTGCTAAATTGATCAAGGGTCATTACACAAAAAAAAAAAAAAAATTCAGAGTTGAGTCATTAGTCATGAAAATCAGTGCTCAATTCCGAGTCCTGGAAATGAGTATACACTGCTCTCCAATGATCAGACATTTCATTCAATAAAAATGTCTTCAAATTCCATTATCTAATCTTCCTTTACTAACACATTTGCAAATACATATACATATACAATGTTTAAATAAGTGGCTTTGGATAAAAGTGTCTGCTAAATGACATGTATTGTAATAATGTAATATCTTTCTGATTTGCAGCAGGAATAGAAATAAACCAGCAGACTATTTACTCTCCAACCGAAATTCCATAGCAAGACGACCACTGTCTCATATCGTGCTGCATGTTCTGGATAAAAACCAGCACACCATTGTTTGTTTAGACCCTGTAATGTCACCAGCTAAAGATGGATGGAGGACAGGTAATAATCTGTCCTGTGCTGATTAATGGTGGTCACAGTCTTGGTTCTGGAGAGTTTGACTTCACCCAGTGATTTATCACAACAAGCGCGGCTGATTGTGGACAGTGCACACTTTGGGAAACTACGCTGTGCATCTAAATGGATGATCTCATCATTGAAATGAATACATGGTGCACCAGTTGCTGGTGCAATAAATTGCATTATAGGCATTTTTGGGATCATTTATAAGAGAAAACGTTCATTTAAATGTAGAGATATCACGTTGGTCAGGGTGTGGTGTACAGGCAGGAGGAAGAATCAGACCTGGATTATTGTTGTATTATTATGCCACAATGTTTCTTTTGTTTTAACTAATGAGTCTGCTAAAGGCTCTCATTAGCTGATCGTGAGCCACGTTTTACCAAATGGCTGGATGAACGCTGACGAGCAAGAACTTTATGCCTCTGTAATTAAAAATCAGTTTCATTCGCAGGACGTCAGTGCACAGATTACTGCGTTAGGTCATCCTCTGATGGTGTGTGTGTGGAACGCACACTCAAATCAACTGAGGACATCTCACTTTAGAGATAAATAGTCAAGCAATGCTTGGACGGGAAAGAGATGTGCGAAGAAAGTGGAGTTTATAACCTCAGATCCCTTAATCAACAGTCTGAAGAATGTGTGTGGCAGAGTGGCAGGTTAAGTTAAGACATGTTTGCTGCTGATTTAGCTCTGGGGATGTTCAACAATCTCTGGTATTTGGCTGATGAAGTAGTGGTTTCCATTTGATAAGAGGAGGTAGGTCAAGAATTGAGTCAGCAGTATGAGGCCGTTTGACAAGGAGGGTCTCAAACAAAATGCAAGCTTGAGAGTTCTTAATCATTCAAATGATGTTTTAGACTGTAAATTGACTGTAGTTGTGAATGTGAATGGTTCTTCCTCTCTGAATAAATTGGGTCCTGGGAGACTGGTGACCTGTCCACCCTGGGAAAGTATCTGATTCCAGGTTCCCCTGTGACCCTCAAAGGTAAAACAACACTTGACGGTGGGCGTGCCTGGGTCACGGTGACGTGATGGCTGCCATGTCCACCACTGTTGGGTGCACTTTGTCTGACATTGGGAGCTAAGTTATTCGATTAGTTGGCAGTTAGTTACATTTGCATAACGTTGAACATTGCTCAGCACACCAACAGTGTAGTTCGACAACAGTTGATGAAAGTGAATGAAAAGCGCTTCAGTTGATGCCTCCAACACACACGCGATTAGACTTTTTCATTTTTAATAACCTATGCTGCCTAAGATGTCAGTCAGTCATCATCTACCGCTTTATCCTCCACCAGAGGGTCGCGGGGGGTGCTGTGCCAATCTCAGCTACATCGGGCGATAGGCGGGGCACACCCTGGACAGTTCGCCGGTCCATCGCAGGGCCACACACAGATAGAGACAAACAACCATTCACTCTCACACTCACTCCTATGGTCAATTTAGATTGACCTAATCCCCACATTGCATGTTTTTGGACTGTGGGAGGAAGCCGGAGAACCCGGAGAGAACCCACGCACACACGGGGAGAACATGCAAACTCCATGCAGAAAGGCCCTTGTTCCAACCGGGGCTCGAACCCGGGTCTTCTCGCTGCAAGGCGAGAGTGCTAACCACTACACCACCGTGTGGCCCTGCCTAAGCTGTGTTCCTCTTATTATACATAAACTAAGACTATATGAACAATATACATTTTCTAACTTAGATGGACTCAGGAAGCAAATGCAAGAAAATATGTCCTTGTTTTCAGACTGGTTTTTGCTTCCTCACTTCCATCACCAGTCTAGTGAATGGAATAAACCGTGAAAGCTCACCTGATCACAATTGCAACACACACAGGCTTTGTGTACCTGAGTAGTCACGTGGTCTGATATGCATTTTTAGGTGTAAGCTGTCATGTTTATGTGGAGGAAACACAATTTGAAAAAGCCAAGTCCAAATGAAACTGTAATAGTGTGGCTGTAGCTTAACAGTTAACATTAACGTTTTACAGCAATGCAATGCAATTTTGACCTCACTTCTTTCTGACTGCTAAAAGTCAGCCGTATCAGGACAGTGATGGCTTATACCCATTAGTGTATAGTGACCTTAAACCATAATGCTTGAAGCTTCTACCTGCTCAAAATCCACAATACAAAGTACACCCTGGGGAAATTTGATAAAGTAGGAGGATAAAGTCTGGGTATATTTCATTACACACTTTTTTTCTCAGTGGTGTTCGCATCACCTTCATCTCAGTTTCTGAGTATATATATATATATATATATATATACATATGTATATGTATACATATATACATATGCATATGTATATATATATATAAATAAATATGCATATGTATATATATATACATATACATATATACATGTATATATATATAGATAGATATAGATGTGTATACATATACATATGTATATATATATATATATACATATGTATATTTATATATATATGTATATATATGTATATATATATATATATATATATATATATATATATATATATATATATATATATATACATATATACATATGTATTATATTTGCCAGTAGTTTATTTCTCAGTGGATGTGAAAGAGCATTAGAGAGATATAATTAGAGTTTAATTATGGTGCATATATTTCAATGGCGATCAGACCAAAATGTCATTTTTAATTGCCAATGTGCAGGTTTTCAGCAAAAAAAATTGGGATAAGAAACAGATTAAAAATGGAGATGTTGAAATATGAATTCACACACGACCATCCGGAGAGAATAGTTTCATGATGAGTGATTTAACAAGGCACCAAAAAGGTGATGAGGCTGGCATTTAGTCATGCTTCAAAAATCCTAGATGGAGAATGGGGTTTGTTTTCTTTGAACAAAAACTTTCTTTGAATGAAAACATTTTTGCATAAACATCAATTCTCTAGTTTGTTGGATGTTATTAGACATGGATACTATTATACACGTTTTGAGTCTTGCACATTCTTTATTTACTCCCTTCTCACAGCACCCGCTAGTGGCAACAACCAGTAACAGTACAGCAACTCCTGAAAATAAAGAATATAGAACTGCAGAATGACTTTGCTTTTTACTACTTTAAACCCAATCAATTTTGGATTCGCTAGACCATAATGAGTTTAAAAGTCAATTTAAATACATTCATCTATCGTTGAAAAGGGCAGTAACAGAGGCGGAGGCAATTCATGATATGACAATGCTGTTTGTAATGTTCTGACATGATTCCTGTAGCTTGCAGTGCCTCGTAGTCTGCACACAGAGACACACAAACAAAGGTCAGAATCACAAAGCAGCTCCGTGTCATTCTTAGCACTTCTCGTTTTTGTTTTTTTGTCTTTTCAAACATAAAAGGTTTCCTGTCAGGCGTGATTCCATACTCAGTGTTTGTTAGTCCGGGCAATAAGTGACAGAGGCACCATTTGTCGTCCACTCCCTTTTTTTTTTTTTGTTGACAGAGTTGTCACAACTCACTGTAGGTTGTTTCACTTAACACTTGTCACCTCAGAAGAACAATTGTGCCACTTTCAGTGGGTATGCCGGAGTCGAATGAAAAAAAAGAACGAAAAGAAAATCATTTCAGGCTGTTGAAAAAATCTCACTGCAAGTTTGACAACACCGCTCACAGAAGGCAGACGTCAATCACTGCAGAAGAAAACAGTCCAATTTACTCCACCACGCTGTGAAGGGAGAATGAGGGAGAGACACCACAAGGATCAATAAACCATCGGGCAGAGGATAACACAACCCAGCACTTCAAAATCTGCCCCTCCTTTTCGTCTCTAACCTTCTTTTCATCTACTGAGTGTATAATTGGGAAGAGGCAGGGAACCTGTTGATTCTCACCTCTGTATCAAGGCACCGCTTGCTCATAGTGGGGAAGAGAAAGCAGTCATTTATGCGACCGTATAATAATAGACGATTAACTACGAGCCTTGTCTGAACTTATTACAGTCACAATGGTGCTTTCAGAAAACTCTCAAAGACCATCATTTCATGAGGACATCACTAGTGAAATGTAATACGGTATTGTTGGAGCCCGACGGTGGGTCAGTGGTAGAGCAAGTTGTGTTTCAACTGGAAGGTTGTGGGTTTCATTCCCAGCGCCGCTAGTCTACATGTCAGATGAGGTCAAATAGTATTCAAATTCAGAACAAACCGTATAGATTAAATAAAGAAGATCAAATTTGAAATTAGCATGTTACGATACATAAGTGAACACAATTAATGCCTTTTTTCCTCAGAAGCTTCAAAGTCATGTACACATCAGTTGGGGGACTCATAAAAGACCATCAATGTAGAAAAGTGTTAAATATTATGAGTGTAAATAATTTATGAATGATTTTCCACTGAAGTCAGCAGTACATCTGTATTAAGTGATTTTCTCTGCTTTTATTTCACTCACAGGCCCGTAGTCACATGCAACTTGTACTCAAAAATATTTACCAGACATATAAAGCTAAAAAAATGTGTGTCACTGGAAGAGCAGGAAAGACACATTATCTCGAGGGCCAAATACAGTTGTATGGCGGGCCGGATGTGACCCCTGGGCCTTGAGTTTGACATGTGTGCGTTACACCGATTAAAATTTAGCTCGTCTTAATCAGGCCGACATACCCGCATAATGAGATTCATAGTGAGATTACTCCGGTGTTGGGTGAAAGACCTGGCGTTCCCTGGTCTTTCACCCAGAAGTAGAAGGAGACGACATATAAACGTTACGGAAAATCATAACACAGCAACCACAAGAGCCATGCTCAATCTAATTTGTATTACAGCAAGTACGTAACATACTGTGCCGTAAAGGTCAGCAGGAAACTCACTAGCTTACAATCAGCAATCAGACTCGGCAAGTTGTCCAATTGCCTGTCTTAGCCGGACTACGGCCTTAGTTCAATTAAAATGTGCAAGTAAATGAGTGAAATAAAGTCAAGTAAGACAATATGAAAAATATTGAGCACAATAACGTTTACTTAAAACATCCATGGCTAAGGGCTAATGCTAACAACTGAAAGCCTTGCACTGCATATGGCACCTGCATTTGCATCACTGCCAAAAATGAAGCAGACAAAGACAAACTGAGTGTGTTCACTCACTTAAATTCCATTCATAGCTGAAGCCGATAAAACTCCGGATGTAATTTGACCCAAGAGTAAATTAAAACAGTGGAGAGAACTGTACAAGAGTTTTTACAACTTGTTTTGGTATAAAAAGACTACTATAGTTCCCTGACATGCTTAGGAAAGGGAAAGGTCAACAAAACAAGTCCTGTTTTTTGTTGCAGTCTCACTATTTAATGTGACAAATTCTTACGCACTGAAATTCTAATTACGTGTCATGGTCTTATCATTAGCTTTTATTATACAGATGACATTTCTAAAATGGGTCTGAAATGATAAAAATAGCCTATGCACAGGATCCACCAGCTAGCAAAATACTTTCCCTATATACCCAGTGTCAGGTGTCTTGTGTGGTAAAATGCCCAAACTAATCTGTCTGAGTAGGAGGGGCCAGAAACATCTATGGTAGCATGTAGTACTTGCTAAATCCCATTTCTGGGCTTATTTCCCAAAGTGTTTATCTGTGTCATATTGGACAGCGGTCTGTGGTTGAACCTAAAAAAACCTGTGCATCTGCTCAGAACATTTGAATACATTGATGCAATGGTCTGTAAAATCTGAATAATTTTGTCAGAACATAGCAAAATGCTTTTCTGTGTTGCAGTCTTTTCGAAAGGCAACATTTGCCAAAGCAGTCTCTTCCTATTTTACTGATTGCTAAAACATATCCACAAAACACTGATTTGTCAGTAATAATTCCTAGTAACTTGATGTCATAGTTGTTGTTAAATGATACTTAGGACAGAATTGCAGTATTGTATAGGTATTGATCAGACAGTCGTGTTTGAGTGCGACGATGTCATGTGGGCAGACATGTGACAGTGGCCTTCGCGGAATACATTGTTCCAGAGTGACAGACGTGGAGGAAGCCAGCCAGTCACTCATCCAGTCAGCCTGAGAGCCGTGCTAACTGATATCAAAGAACTCTGACAGGATTAGTCGTGACCTGCAACATTGATTGGCCGTGGGAGCCAGACAGAGGACTGGAGAGTAGAGAGAAAAGAAAAAAAGATGCGAGCCAAAAAGTGGAAATGGCATTTTATGGTGTCACAAGAAGAAATGATTGGCGAGTCAGTTTGTGAATTCTAAATGTGTTGTTCAGGATGTGCATCAGTCTACAAAACAGAAATGAGCCATTGCTGGGGTATTGATCAATAATTCTATAAAATCATTTCAGCATGATGTAAATCGAGTGATCTGAGAGAGAACTAGACTTTTGCCCCAGAAAGTGTGTGCTCCTACATTAGCTGTTCAATTAAGCAGCTGTTACATACATGTTCTTTTGATGGAAAACATCGCTATTCCAGCAGTGATTGCCAAAAGCAACCTCAAGATGGACTAACATGGACATTAAACACGGTCTTATCTGTGTTAATATGGGCAGAGGAAACCTGGAATTGAGACTCATCCATCCTGCAGCTGTAACTCCATCTAAACTTTGGACATCGGACTTGCCAAGACAAATAGTGAGGTGGATGAGACAAAAGTTTGTGGTTTCATTCTCCTCTGTGGCAAGAGAGGAAGCTGGCTAACAAAAAAAAACTTCCAAACAAAATAAAGGAACAAAAGGTTGAGGTCAGGCAATGTTGTTCCAACATAAACTTACTTTGTGCACTGGTTTATTGTTGACCAGTCCAAATATCCTCTTGTGTTGCATTAAGCTTTCCCTTCATTTTATCTAAAGGCTCAAACACAAACAGATTAACGCAACATCAAACGTAGGGCTGAAGTAAGATTTACTGAATCTATTTGATGTATAAGATATGATGGGGTCTGAAAAAAATATTATATATATAAGGTACTCTACTTGGGGAGACTGATCACAAGATATACTTCAACAGTATGTTACATTTTCTGAAAATACTACTAAAGACTAGCAAAAAAAGCAATTATGAGATTAAGGTATAGAACAGAACCTCCGACCGAAGGGCAGTGGCTGTGCATTGTGGAAAACATGACAAATAAATTGAGATTACAAGAGAATGGATTACAACTGAACTGATTATAGAAGACGCCATCACCAAAAACAAGTGGACAATAAGAACTCTACGTAATTGATTACTTTTTTTGCCCCTTGACACTGTGATTGTTCAAATAAAAGCCTAATAAATAAGTAAAAAAGATAAGTAAAAAAAGTGTTCAGTTCAAAATATACAGCCTAAAAGTGCATTCTGCATCTTAAATGTGGCATGCAGAAGTAGTGGCCTCACACGGCCTTGAAACTCTTTCGAGATTTGCGCAAAGCTATAATCTTTCTATGGGTTGTGTAAATTGATATCAGATTTTCCGAATGAAGATTGATGTGTACCAGAAAAATCATATTTTTTTTCAACCTAGTCCTAATCACAATATTGAAAACAACTCACCCTGCAGTCAAGGCTGGAGCTGCTGCAGTAAATCACTACCATAACTAATAATGGTTGCAACATGAAACTTAGTCTAGCATGGGTATAGAAATCTTCAGTGCATCATCAGAAAACTTTCCCCCTGATTAAGCAGGTTGTCTGCTGTGTGGACTTTTGGAGACTTTTGAACAGACTTTGTCTGGAGACTCTTGTGGGAACTTGGAGTTAATTGAGGCAAAGAAATAATTTCATAGAGATAATTGGAGGTAACGTGTCACATAGACTCTATGATGATTGGAGGAAGAGTTTGCACTGAAAACATTATCTGGGAGGGGATTAAAAGTTTTGTTTCGAGCCTGGTGTGTGTGTCTGGCAACCCAACACATAGAGAGTGAGTGAGGAGAGTCACACACTTAAAGGAGCTTTTAAAGTTGCAAAGAGTTTTGACAATTTCATTACAAGCCATGATTAAACCATAAAGTTTCATTCCAATAAAAAAAAATGGAATGAAAAGAAAATCCCATATTCCACCCCATCCTTTAATGAATTTGCTTGTTACTTCCAATATGTGCAGCTCTTTACTTAAACAGCAAGGTAACCTGCAATTTCCTTTTTCCAATAATTTCCCTTTTCTTTGTTCTTTTTAAAGACACCAGGAGACCGAAACATACATGTGTAGCTTTTATATCTACAACACACATCCAAAGGACGTAACAACTGTACATGTATTCATGGGTAGTTGAGTGAAAGTACAAAACTGCACAAACAGCGCCACAACTTGATGGAATGACTCATGAAACCTTCACAGACTTGCTGTGTCTCAAATCAGGTAGTGCCTTCTTCAGAGGAAGCATTTGAACGCCAACTCACTACATCTGTGCTAATCATCCTGCAACTGTCAGTGAGTCTGTCCAGGCCGTGTAAGTGGTGCTGAATGGGAGTGAGGATGGAGAAGAGAGGTTTTGGCCCAGCAGATATTCTCATCGTTCCAATCGGCTCACTTACTCTGAGTCTGACTCACTAATAGTCATCAAAGTAACAAATCATGTATGTAAAGTGAAAGCTGCAGAGGGTAACTTGTGCTAAAACTGGTGCCATTTGTTGTTGAGATTATAATTCTACCTCTACTCCATCTTGCAATGTAACATTGTTTGTTACACAATTTCATAGTGAGAATCATCCAATTCTTAAGTCGTCAGGTTATAATAAATGATACACTGGTAAACTAAACTAATAGAGATACATAATCGAGTTCCAGGAGCATCCTGCAATAAGCTGCTTATCAAACATATATGTTTTTCATGAGATGTTCCATGACGCCGATATTAAGAAAATATCAGATTATTCATCTTGTTCCCACTGCCTAACTTAAAGAAGCCACTGCTGTTTTTATTTATTTATTTCTTTTTCTGAGGGGTTGTAGCTGCAATGTCACACAGACACAGTAGGTACGGCAGTGTGAGGATATCATTATTGCACAGCACGATCCCATAAAGATAAGGGTACCCTCTCTCACTCTCACCCCACCGTTTCTATAGCCGTCTAATAAATATCCCCTGCATCGCCTTCACCGATACCAGGCGTCTTTTGAGATAAGCGTACTAGTCTGTGATGCGCTGCAGCAGATTGATATGATTGGATTTAATATGTTTTGTGTGCTGCAACATACAAAAGGAAAATAGGTGAAAAAGGGGGAGAACATTAAAACAAAATAAGGCAATAGTTTCTGGCTGTTCATGGAACGTTCAAAAGTTTAAATGAATTGGCTATAGCAGGGAGGCAGCTGGCCTGGTCACTTTCAGGAACAAAAACAAAACAAAAAAAAAAAAAACACTACTTGTTCTGATGCCATGCTGAGAGATGTGCCTTTCCTATCCAAGTCTTTATTCAGATCAATGGGAGACAGACAGCTCAGCACAGCTGGTCAATAGAGTGAGGGATAGAAGAAAAGCAAAGAGGGTGATTGTCTGGGAAAAGAAGATGAGAAAGAGGAGATTAAATTTATGGGAATGATTCCTCTTGTTAAGAAACGCATAAGAAGCCGGCCAATTCCATTGAATACATGTTTCCTTACACCTGTATTCAAGTGCACGGGCATCTGTTGTGTGTGTGTGTGTGTGTCTGTGTGTGGGGGACTCTAGGGGTATTACACAGAGGTAGCAGAGCTGAGCCGTGGCAGCCACTGCATTGCAGATACTTGGCCTGGCGTGGCATGGCACAGATAGACGCGCGCGAACAGGCCTCCATGCTTTAAATGTACAGCCAAAGAAGAAACAAAATGGCAGCATGTCAAGATAGCTTGGTAGTCAACAATGGGCTAATCAGGGAAATCTGATGTGACCCATTTTTTTTTTCCCCCCCTGTTCTCTTCTTCTCGCCCTCTCTTCCTTCACTCACACACACAAACACACTCCAGTGGGTTGTTTTAAACACACCTGCTCAGTGCAGATAGGCCCGCTACCACTGCTAATCTGTCTGTGTGTCACTCAGCCCAGCCTGGCCTGTAAAATCCCCCCCTCCCTCCTCTTCTCTGCTTAGATTGCATCCATGGGATACCTCCAGGGTTCACCAAATAAATAGTGCTGAGTATCAGGCCTTGTGCCGCTCCCCTGGCCACCTGGCTCTATAGAGGGGAAATTCATTACTCTCCAGGTGATAGCTCCAGTACACTTCCTCTGGATTGGACTTTGTGTCCCTGCAGGCTGCATTCTCACGGTGCAGATTATAATCACCAACCGACTGCTAATGCGAATGTGGATGGCTGCTGCTCATGCTAATACTTCCCTGCCATGCTTTTATTGTGGCTACAACTATTTCTACTACTACTACTGCAGGACAGTGGTGATAAAAATAATCAACTTATGGGATTCGATGGGTCACATAGGTCAAACCATTTGCCAGGATCAGGACTTCTATATTTTTTGTCCACTTCTGCAAACCACAGGCATGTGTGAGCTCACGTTTCCCAAAACAGCATTAGTTGTCGGAGGCTCCTGCAACATTGCATTCAGAAGGCAACTCAGCTGCAAACTGTGACTGAAAACACACAGGAACGCCCACTAAATGTTTTAGAAGTGACTCAAAACACCGTCTTTCAGGAGTTTGCCGTTTGAAAGGATGAATGCTTCTTGCCCCGGTCTGACCCTGCCCTGCCACTGTAAACACACACATGCTCACTCCGTCTGGCCTAACAATATCACTTGACAGATCCTGTTTTCAGATGAAGAACCCAGCGTACAAATGTCCTATTGTCTCCGTTCAAACACAGGCAGAACAATATCAACGACACTCGCCAAAAGCTACGGACTTCAGCTTTACATCCTTGTGGCACTTTTGGCAATATGAGGAATAGAGGATGCTGAAAATGTTTGATAGTAGTTAAGACACATTAAGTAACCAGTGGTACCTGGTTAGTGCAAAGGAAAGATCATGGTTTCCCTATAGTTAATAAAACGCTAACCTTAGATTCCATCACCAATTCCTTCATCACATTTTCCAGGTGAAAATTCTGCCTCACCAAAACATACAAACATACCAAATGTACAGAAAGTTCAAATGCTATTTATTTTCAGTGCAGGAAAATGAAATAGATACGAATGTATGCACATCTGAATCCAACAGTATGTCCACATATTCTTTCATCTCTTATCAACTGGGATTTTATGTAAAATTGGATCACAAATCCAAGCACTTGTAATAAATGACAGTACATTTGTATCGTGGTTATTATTCACCATTTCTGATCTGAAGTACTATTTTGAAAAGCGCTCGAGAAAAAGTGAACCAGCCAAACTTTCTCATTGTAATGACTAATTCTAACACCTTTTCACTGCGAGTGTGTGTTACACAATGATGGGTGTAGTGTTACAGGAGACAGAACAGGTTCATACAAAGGACAAGATTGTATTCAGGTCAAGTGACTCTCTTCAACAATTCATTCTGCCAATGAAGCCACTTCTACAATCAGGCACCATTGTGTTGTATATTACTTTGAATATTTTTTCTTTTAAATTCCCCACTCTCCTATAAAATAAAAAAATCTTCTTTTTTATTTTAATTTAAGATAGCAGATGTAACTTAATAGAATTTCACATATTATTTATATTACCCTGACGCTCTTGCAGGGAAGTCAACCTCTGTAGAAGTCAGATAATATGCTTGTTAATATAGTTAATTATAAGTTAATTAAAAAAACTACCAAAATTATATATAGCATTTTACAGTTGTTGTTATGTGATCACGCAAATCCATGTAAAGCAGAGGTACAATTTCCACATTAGCATGCCACATGTGAAGTGTAGAAGTGGCTTCATCAGCATCAACTGAATACAGTCTTGTCAAAGCAAAAAACAAATATAGAAATTAGATAGATAGAATAGAAACCCCAATACCAGCAGGTGTGATGTAGATAATGTCCACACATTTATAGTAAACTCCACGAACACAGGGTGTAGCCAAATTTCACAAAACAACGGTATATACATCTGATTACACAGACGGGATACGCATCAATGCTAGTGAGTGACTGATTAGAGATCATCAATTTAATCATTAAACCACTTCTATACATATGCAACCATTTTTACCATTTATGGCAACAGAGAAAGCACTACAGTATGTTCTCTATCAGATTTAAATCTACTCAGTAATCAGATTGTTAACATTTCTTTAAGGGTAACTAATTCCCCTCTTCTGAAGCTTACTCTGCGCAATGCCTGATTTTGAAAAATGCAAATAAGTGGGCTGAGAGCAGACGAGGGAGGGAGGGAGAGTGGGGAGCAGTGCAGGGGTCATGGTCTGGGGGTGAAACCTGGCACAGAGTTGCAGCTGTGTGAGGTGCTCAGTAAGACGAGCCTCTCAATGACTGAACTCAACTTTATTTATAAAGCGCTTTAAAAACAGGCACAGCTGGAACAAAGTGGTGTACATACATAATAAACCATATAAAAATCACTCACTCTGTGGCGGAGAGAGACAGGCATTGAGACGACACCTTCAGCATTTATAAAAGAGGAGATGAGTCTGGGACGAGAGGGTGATGAAAGCATTTACTCGAGGCGCAAGAGGCCAACTTTTATCCCAACATGAACAATTGCAATACTTTACATCAAAATGTGGATAGTGCATACCCATACACTCAGTTTTCACGGTTAAGTTACACCGTAAGACCCAGAAGCAACACGACATCGTATAGGCCAATAAAAATCCAAGTATTAAGAGACGACATGCATACCGTCTAAGGCCCTGTCCACATGGAAACAAAACTTAAACTCTTGTTTTACTCTCGCTCCTCCTAAACATGTCAAATGTCTTCATCCACACAAAACCACTCAACTCTGTGGTACCTGTAAGGACGGCTGTAACGCTGCTACACCAAAAAACAGAGAAGATATTGAGCATGCACACTGTGTGCAAACTTTTTTTGTTTGTTTTAAATAAAGCCTTATTCAATATACATTACAGTAAAGGAAGGGAAAAAAACTAAATTTATCATAAAGCAAACACACCAAACAATCTCCAAACACAAGAGAGACGAAGATGATGACAGTCAATGCCAGCGCAAGACAGAGTATGGGACTACGACTATCATTGTTTTCCCAAAGTAGCGTATTGGTTGTCTACACGAAAACACAAGGGTACACCTGATGAAGCGCTGATACGCTGACAAAAATAATAATATTAATTAGCACTTTCGTGTGCACAGCGCCCAAAAACCTGTTTGTAAAAAGTCATAACAGACTTGTTGTTTGATTTCTCTTCTAGTATTATCAAAAGTCATTCATGGACAGAAAGGAAGGGGTTTTTACCTTGAAAACTTTGCATAGTATCACTTACTCATCCAACTGGAGACTGTCGATACATGGAAAACCACGTCACTGTATGAAGTCTGAAACTTGTAGTGCGATATCATTGGATCGTAAATCAAGTTGCATTTTAATCGATGCGGAAACTTCTCACTTGATTTCATTGGATGTTCGAACTCAGTTGACAGAATGAATAGGTTATTGCTCCCAGGAGAGTCTTTCAAAGAGTAACACAAAATCCAATTATTGATCTTCTGATGTAGCCTATATAGTATATGTACACAAACCCCACGCGCCAGAGGCATACAGTCACAGAGTAGCATGCAAATACTGAAAAAAAAACCCTGAGTGTTAGATCACTGTACGTTTATGTTTTCCACTACATCAGCAAACTCTGATCCCAGCAAGGTCCCCACGAGTAAACCACTTAACCTGTGGTTGCTGCAGTGGCACTGCAGTGGAGCCAAAAGCTCGAGGTTGGAGTCTGTCTGATGCTGAATGAGAGCATCTTTGCTCCGCAAACACTTTCCGTAAAAGGTCATCAAAAGTCTCCTCTTAGAACAACAAGCTTTTTTTCTATTTGAATAAACGTCTTATCTGTCCTTCACACGAATAACCCAATGTTTCTGAGCAGCACAAGAACACTAAGGGGAACATTAAGTGTAGATGTGTAGAGGCTTCTTACTTAACTACTTCAGGTACAAAAGCAAGCATATTCCTAAGCATAATCTTGTTTTTCTTCCCTCTTTCAGTTTTATTATTAACTAGAGCTGAAATTATTCATCAATTAGTTATCGACAACTAAATAAAATAAGCCTTTTTACATTTTGATCCATTGGATCAAATGGGACTTCCCATGTTCATTTTAAATTGTCACCAAATCCATAATGTGGATCAGATCTGGATGATTCTTTAACAGTTTTGTCCATAATAAGAGACAGGGATTTCTTGTAATTTATTTATTTATTTATTTTTTTGTGACATCATCAGTCGGTATATTATTACCAAAATATAATGGGAATATACTTGGGTGATCACCTACCTTTTTACAATAATGAGGATTTTGATATTCTGATTAATAGCCTAGTAAACATGTGGTTTATTTGCTCTTCTGTCACAGTGAAGTGACTGAGCAGCATTTATCATCATTTCCAGACATTTTATAGAAGCAACTAATTGATTTGTTCAAGAAGACAATAGATGCATTGAAAATATGAAAACGAATTCATTTGAATTCATTTGAACATTGCTTTGTTTGCACTAGACGTGTTAAGCGTTTGTCATTTTATTCCCATAAATACATTTAAAACCACAATTAACATTTTCTTTATCTTTCACTTCGGAGCAAATTCAACCTTTAATCATCTCACATTTATTGCAGTCACTACTGATGTTGACCGACATGAAACTTTTTTATCACGATAAAGCTGTTGCCATTTGTGTTTAATATAACAGTATTGGCTGCTCATCATTCTAGGATATTCACATATTATTTTTATTTTTTTTACCAGAGTTGAATCACATGTTTCACACACACACACACAGACATGCCCTGTGATCAGCCCCCACCTCTCTGCTTACATGGAATGCAGAGTGAGTATCTTAATTAAGTCAAGAAGAAGCTATTACTTTTGGGACAGGCTTGATTGTCCTCGCTCTGTGGCACCGGTGGCTCTGGGCTTCTAATCACATCACATGGAGGGAGGGCGAGAGAGAGTGATAGATAGATAGAGAGAGAGAGAGAGAGAGAGAGAGAGAGAGAGATGAAGCTAACAATTAGCCCTCACTGTTGGACTGCCTGGAATAAAATGAATGCAAGTTTATTTAAGTATATGTGGATGGACTTGTAATGCAAATAGCAGCATGTGTTACACTGGACTGCACATAGCCTACTGTGTTGTGGATTTTAATGGATTGTTTTGAGTCTGCACTACCGTGATCGTTTATTATCTTGGGCAGCCCATGGCCAAGTGGAAAGGGAACTTGACTTGTAACTAGAGGGTCGCTGGTTCAAATCCCCACCCCTGAGCAACGTACCCAACCCCCAAATGCTCCCTGGGCGCTACTCAGTGTGGCAGCCCGCTGCTCCTAATTCTAGGATGGGTCAAAATGCAGAGAAATACTTTCCCTAAGGGGATTAATAAAAAACTAACTTATTTTTCCCTCATCTGCAGATATCAGTTAAGGCTAACAGATGGTGAACATGTTAGCAAACAGGGCTATCTACTTATCCAAAGCTGTTTATGTCTTCCACATGAGTGTTTAACCCGACATTAATGCTTATTTTGACATTTGTTAATGTAATGTTCAACTTTGCCAACATTGGGCCACCATTTATGAAGTCTGGTGACCTCAGGTAATTAAAAATACAATCTTAACACTTGTGTTTGTACAGAGCCCAGTGATTGGTCGAGGTTTTGTCAGCACGTTGGATAAGAACTTTAATAAGGAGGAACATCTGACAGGTGATACTGATAAAGTTAACGGGGAATCTGCATTCCATGTCAAGTCCTGACAGTGTGACAGTGCTGCTAAATTGAACACAGCTGTCATTCATTTGATTATTTACACCTGTGATGTTCACCTGTCAAAATGTCCGCCCTAAGAAAGGCCCCTCGGGCTGAACTGACTGATTTGAATTCTGTCACTGGCTAAACTTTAGCATGAACAATCGTTGACATTTTCCTTTCCCTTAATAGTTGAGAGTTGAATTTCTTTTAAATGTTATTAATGTAAATGTAAAGGTTAAAGGTGTTAGCATCACTGACGAATACAGACTTTACGACTTGTTATTATTTTTATTTTTTTTCCTTTTGGTTCATTTAGTTATAACCTCCATTTGTCATTGATGAAACATGATCAATTTAGGAAATACTGTTATAATGCATAGTTGTAAATGCATTACGTGACATACCATTTTTACTTTATTATTTATACTAAAATATAAATTATCAATAAGCTCGAAGAAATTGTGTCTACTTTATGTACTTCCCAAATGCATATTGTAAATAAATATGCAAAGCTGCAAGCTGAGACAATATAAACGGCCTTCAGAAAATACAATAAATCAAAATAAATAAATAAATCTACTTCTACATCAAGTGTGCGCTCTCTTAACGATATGTTTGCCTGGCCATTCTGACAGGACACCAACGTTTATGATGCTTTGTGAACTGCTCACTGATGTAAAAGTGAAGATTTTCTCAATAGATAGAAACTTCAGTCTCCCACTGGAAAAAGTAATTTAAGTTTTCTTCGGATATCATATTAGCTGGTGTTGGCTTGATTAGATAAGCCTATTGTTGAGTGGCAAATCTTTTCTGTCCCCACTCACAGTCACTGAAATCATGTCCGCCTGTCCCCAGCTGTTCCTCGGCAGCAGACATTGTGTTACTTCTTCCAAACGTTATTGGCTCATTTCTAAAGTTTACACAGTCTCAACAGGGATTCAACTTTCATTTGAC
Organism: Solea senegalensis; assembly: GCF_019176455.1. NCBI lineage: Eukaryota > Metazoa > Chordata > Actinopteri > Pleuronectiformes > Soleidae > Solea > Solea senegalensis. The sequence continues at coordinate 19,688,247 of NC_058035.1, forward strand.
CACAAAGAACACAGCCAGCTACGAGTTTTTAAGGTTTATGGTGTGTCAGAGAAATAGAAAGTGGACAGAAGTCTGTCATGAATCTTAGATATTAACCATAAAATAACAATACATCTGGTAGTCATTGTCATAGCGACATAGTGAGGTTGCTCCAACTCTTTGAATAGGAAATTCCAACTTCTAACAACAACCATTGGGCTGTTTGTTGCTGCATAAACAGTTCGCCAAACGACAACATCATTGCTAGCGGCGTTAAGTTTAAATCGCGTTCCTCTCTTGCCTTGCTTGTCATCTTTCTTTATCTGACCCTTGGTCTCTCTCTGACTCCATCTCTGACTATCTATCGTTCATTCACTCTTTATATTTGCTCTTCTTCCCGTGCGTTCCTCTCTTCTCTTGCGCTCACTCTGCCTGACAGAATTCTAAATCAAACGGAGAGCAGCACTCTGCCTCAGACACACACTAGCAATCGATACAAATGAACAGAGAAGCAATGTGATGCACAAGCACAAGCTTGTATGTGAGCGCACAAAGCAAACGCGCACATATTTGCTCGCTCTTACAACTCTCGGATGGTGATCAGCGAACAACAAAGCCAAACATCTGACTGTGTTGTTGGGAATCTTTTTTTTTTTTGTTTTGAGGAGAAGCATTCGCTGCTTTCTCCTCGTGCTTATCAGGATTGTCTTAAATCAGTCATCCCAAAAGTTAAATGTTAAATTGCTGTACGATAGATTTAAAGAAATACCGATATGAATAAAACAAAGTCATGGCATTTAAATGATGTTATTTTTCTTTTAACTTCCCTAGCATAGAGTCATATTGTGACATTTTATGTGTAAGTATCCAGTGTCAGCAAGTTAGCATGCAGGCCTAATATTTCAGTATCTGCACTCTATTATTAGTTTGTCAGTTTGATTTTGTAAATTGTTATTTATGTTGATGGATAATTACGCTCTTTGAGACTGAACACTTTATTGTAGAGTGAAAGCTTTAAGCTATTACATGGATCCCATGCTGTAATAACAAACATGCATGTGTTGAAAGATATAAAAACAATATTATATGTGTGAATCATTGATTCTAGTCTAGTGTGTTCATTAGAGTGGTGATTATGTTTGGGCGGATGATCCTCAGAGGATTTTCAGATTTTAAAGAATGACTGTCTTAAAGAGTCATTAGCATAATGAACCTGAAATATCCCATATGATAGTATATATTTTAATTTTTCTTAAGGTTATTTTAGAAGGGGTTGATGTATCAAATGCAGCATTATGAGGTGGAAAAAAGGGTGATGAGAGTATAAGGGACAGATAATTATTCCATATTAAGTCATTATTTCCACACAAAATATCTCATTTCTTAGTCAGTGGGTGAAAAGCAGCGTGCCTTCAGTATCTCAGAATGATCCTGCTTCATGCCACCCATCACAGCAGTCCACACATGCTTCAGGAGGACTCCTCATTTAATGTGTATGCACCACTGATTGATTTCAATCTTCAATGGTTGATTGATTTTCATCAACTAATTCCCATCGAGACAGCGCTCATAAATTGTTCCTCTTGCAAATGAATAGTTGGAATCATAAGTAACAAAAAGAAGCAAAGACCAAGCTGATATCCGTTTAAATTATCCCTCACTATAATGGAGTTCGTTTTGGCCATTCCATCTAATCATCTCAACCAATAAAGCAAGCCAGAGCCATGGTATTAGCCAATCAGAAGTATAGCTGATCAATCTTGTCAGTGGTAGAACCGTTTGACCGCAAGGCTTGTGTTGCTACATTTTTTAATCTGCCTGTCGACTCGTAATCTATGTTTATTCTCTTGGCTTTGGCATGTTACCTCCACCAGGGGTACATATATATACATATATATATGTATATATATACATATATATATATATATATATATACATATATATATATATATATATATATATATATATATATATATATATATATATATATATATATATATATCAGGGGATTATGTATGTATATATATATATGTGTATATATATATATATATATATATATATATGTATACATACATACATACATACATGTCGCTTTAATCCCTGATTTAACTTCACTTTCATGTTGTGCTGTACTTGTGATTACTGGGTCAATTTTGTGACCTTCTGATTCAGTGACCTTGTGCTGTCACTTCTGTCCACATTGGCCACTGTTATTAAATAACATCATTTGCTGTTGGTCATTCAAAATCTAATGCTGTAACGATGTTTCTCTTTTGTTTCTTGCTGTTTACTTCCTATTTGCAAAATGGAGTAAACCGCCAATAACATTTACCCCTAAAATGTGTGCTTGTCTGTATCAATTACATTCATTTTTATAACATATATAATTCATCATATTTATGAATTTATTGAATTCACAGTCTTGATTTTTGTTTTTGTTTTTAGTGTGTGGGGTTTTGTTGCATGTCAATATGACTCCCCTTGTGTAGCCAGTTTTTACAACATCAAAGCATTACAATGTGAATGAAATACTGGTAGCTTGACAAAATGGTTTACTGAAAAAATGTGTTACTAACTGAACCCCAGTCTGCTCCTGGTGGCTGTGAATGGGTACGAAATACGTATGAAACAGCACTACATGCAAATGCACTCTATCCGAGATAAATACATACATGCAGAACGTGTATGATTTACCATGTAATTGACAGATGGCGCATTGCTGCAGGTGCCCGCCCCCCATTTACCATATATGGTTATTTCAGGTTAAAAAAAAAAAAAGATGGCCATGATAAAATGCTAAACACAGCATCTCACAAACTAATTGGTGATGTCACAGTGGGTTGCCACTTGATTACTGACACCTGGAAGGATTGTAAAATAATGCAGCTGCCTCTCTGTCTGTCTTTAAACATGTGAAGTTTACAGTAGATGTAAAAATGCCCAGGCAGGGTGTGTTTGCCATGTTCTAAGCTGCCCCAGTAACTTCCTGAATGGGCGACAGATGTATTATCTTAATTCAGTCCATAAAATCCATTGAAGCAGTTGCTTGGCACAGGGCTTGTTCTACGTGGCCAGACAACAGACAGATGCCATTTTTAGTACACTTACAGGAAGTAGGTCATTCAGAGGCAGAGTATTGGTTTGTTTTATATCTGCAACGGTTATTTCAAATTGTTTCTAACAAGGCTTGGGAGTTTGGAGAGGCGACTGAGTCACGGTGTCATCCGAGCTTTTGCTGACTCACAGTCGAAGCACTTCTGGATGACAAAGTGCGGTAAATAATTTAAATAATTTTCAGGGAGAGCAGGGAGCACATGTTCACTTTGACTCGTTTTTTTTTTTTTTTTAAACTCATGTAAACACGTTAGTCTGCCTGACATTGCACTAAGCTGAACTGCTCAAAGTCTGACTAACACAGCCAGATAATGTGGTTGGAGGGTGAATTAATATTGCATGTATACATTCAAACTGGCCTCGGCGTGCTGTACATGTTTGCACAGTTCCTGCCCCTGAGCTTTGGCCCAGAAGTAATAGAAACAACAGGTGTACCAATACAAGAGATAAACAAACAAACACAATCTTAGCTGCTTTGGTCTGTAGTGGAATAGGTCAATGTGCATAACAAGCTGAAAAGGGGAATATCAGACACACTTCTGCTTCTTGTGTGGGACGAGGACACAAGTCCATTTGAGCGTCCAGAGCGTTCACATTTGTGTCACATTTCACAATGTATAGCATTTACGTGCATATGCTGTCCAGGCTTTAAAAAAAAGAATGACATCATCTGGATGAAAATAAATAAATAAATAAATAAATAAATAATTATATTCTCTTCTTTCTTGTGACAGTCTAAACGAGCCCTAAGAGACACACGGGGGAAACAGCGGTCAAAAGGCAAAGAGAACAATGACATACGATGTGTCAAATAAGCTACGGAACTGTCTTCCTCTCGTCCTCCATCTCACGTCTCAGTTTGTCTCTCTGTGCATCCCTGTCTCTCTTTGTCAGTCTCCTGACACCTCAGTCTCTCAGTCTCTGTCAGAGTTTGTCAATACATCTTCTTTCACTGAGTTCTCTGCATTCTCGGTCCCGTTCCTGTGTCCCAGTCAGCCTGGGATGCAACAAACATCCATATCACACACACACACACACACACACACACACACACACACACACACACACACACACACACACACACACAAACTGTCCACGTAAAAGTATCAGTTCTTCACCTCCATGTTGCTCCTCTTAATCCATGTGTACTCAGCCTTAATACCACATCATCAAATACATGCGCACACACACACACACACACTTCCCTTTGCCCCTGGCCAGCAAATGGAGGTGCCAGGTGGAGGAGATCAATCACAGTGACAGAGTCGAAGTGCTGCAGCCAGCAGAACAGCCATGTGTGGCTCTGGCTTTGCCTTTGAAGACGACCTTGTCAGTCAATCATTCGCGCGGGCACGATTAACATATGCTGATCAGAGTAGATGGATATTATTGTGACTCAAGAGGAGACGACTGAAGAACTTCGGCATCTCCACGCTAATTTAAAATGGTCTATTGTCGTGATTTTAACTGGACGACGATAAAATAGCCAGGAAACAAACAGATTATGAGATTATGCGCCATGCATCTATGAAGTTGTTTGGTTTAATGTGTTCCTTTTGGAAGAAAAGGGCCCATAAAATAGAACATTGTTCTGCTTCAACTGATTTTTTTCCTGTTTTTTTTTTTGGTTCTTGAGGCAGTTTTGTTCAGGATTCCTGAAACTTTATCGTCAGCATTTCGAGAACCATTTGTAAATGACAATGTGTGACAAGCAAAGTAAGCACTTTAGTAGAAATATGGCAGATGGCATCACAAAAAAAAACAAACAAAGACAAGCAAGTGATGCATACGAACACGTTCATGTAGAAGACAATCTCATTTCTTGTGACCTTCTCTGAGGTTTCTCTGCCCTTTACCCCTGGTATTTATTTATTTCACCCTAAAGGCTTAAGGGCAGATGATATCACCTTGTTAAGTCTTATTAGGCAAATTGTGATATGTTAATATAGGATATACAGAAACAATTGATTGATTGACTGCAACAATCTCTAGAACATGACACGGCCACTAATGGTGTTGCAGGTTGCACATAAGGTCAAGGAGACCTTGCTTTGGTCCACAGAGTAGCTAATATTTGAAAGGAGAAAATAGTTTTTGATTTAATAATTATTTTGACTGGCTGACATTCACAATGGCACCATACTGGAAATGTAGTCTTAATAATATTGTCAAAAGGGAACTCAGTGGTTTTCGGGATTGTTTCCGTGGTTATTAAATCATTTTGTCCTTCATTCAGCCTGCAGATAGACAGTGGACAGTATAGATTAGATTACCTGTAAATGAAGTGACCTGCGCTGGTTCTGAAAAGGTTAATGAGGTAATTAAACATGTAAATGAATACAGTGGCACAGGGAGCTCTTTCCTCATCCTGACCAGAAGCCATGGATTTCCCAAACATTTATCAAACACAGTGGAAGACACAGTCATCTGCATGGTGAAGGAAACTCCAAAGATGGATGACGTTTAGGTTTAGCCACAGCACACTTGAGACCATCTACTGGGTCTCTGTGTTTACGCCTCTGTTATCTTCATGTGGTTGAAGTGATGTCAATCTCTGTGTCTCACAGATGACACTCTAAAACACGGAATGTGTTGTAAGGACTGTACTTCACCCCAGTTACATCGGGGGACTAGATTGTGGAGGGGTTAAAAAATGTAACATCAAGATTAAAGTCTATTTTAATGTGTTTTTTATTGCAAGGAAGAAAAAATAAAAGATCTATTCATAGCCCTCTATAACCAAATACCTTTTTGTGGCAAAACTTAACCACATTGATAAGAGGAAGGACTTATCATCGGCCTCAAAATCTAAAGCACTGATGTGCCATTCCATAGTAAACAAACATGTCATTTTAACTTCAGTAAAGACGGTCAGGCTCAGAAGGACTCAAAAACAACAAAACGGACAATGGTTGAACCATTTGCCAAGAAAACACTGGAAATCAATGCACAAGACACTGATGATTTGGCAAAGACACTGACTTTTTAAGCACATGGAGGAGGGAAGACAACGAGACACAGGTAAGACACATTAAAGAGGAAGAGGAGGAGACCATCACAGAAGTGGGGAACTTGACAGGAAATAAACAGAAACAAGACAAGGAAAACAAGGAAACACAAATAAAGCACAAAAATATTAATGAACAAAGAATATAATTGTCCCAGAGAGCCCCTGCTGGAAAACCCTGGTTATCACTGGAAGGAGTTTGTCCACATGGAGACAATTAAAGAAGTGGAAAAGTGGGAGGAAAGACGACCAATGCCTCCATGTGAGGCAAGCGAGATACGTTTTTTAACCAAGCGGCTCGTCGCCCTTCTGTCATCATGTCCATCGTTACTAAGCAACCAAAAGACTGAGCGCTGCTGAGATGATGCTGCAGCCTGTGAATTCATTAAAGGAAACAAAAAAAAAAAAGTTTTCAACATAAAACAATTCATTATCAGCACCACATTTTCCTCACAGCAGTGTCATGTCTGGACGCCTCCTCTCCTTCACCGACTGATTCAGGATTCTTATTCTGGATGATGGAGAAATGGACAAAGACCAGTTCGACCCACTTCTTTGGCCCGAGGATCAGAACGTGTATTGGAAGTGTTTGCTGCATGAAGTGCCCTCCAACCACTATCAAAACTGCTGCTTGTGTGGTAAATTTGATATTTTACTGCTGTAACAGGACTAATTTAGGGGATGGACGTGTCTTTTCGTCTTCTCCTTCAGCCTGATTTAACCTCTCCGACTCTCAATTCATACATATTTTCAAGTTGTTCAAAATGTCACTGGTAATAACTTTTATCACCTAAAGAGATCATGCGCACATGGAGCTTTTCTGGGGGTGACACGAGTAAAAGGTCATGACAGAGCGCCGAGTCATTTACAATACGAAAAAAAAAATATCTTACACTCAAGGGTACAAAACTCTGACACTGTGATGGGTGTCACGGAGAAATGAAGGCAAGGTTTTTGATTTAAAGGGCATATGTGCCTGGAAATCAAATCACACGCAAACACTTTAGAGCATGACAGAATCAAACGTCCCATTGAAGCTGCACACACCCAGATCCCCTTCACATGAGATTGTGCTGCTTGGATGTGGATTTTTGCATTGTGAAATCAATTCAGGTGCGTGTGATTTGCATGCCATGAGAGCAGCGTCACTGTCTGAAGATTATGTTTTTGCTGACAGCGAGGAGGGGATCAACTCAGAGGCCACTGCTTGCTGGTGTGGAAAATCACCGTTCGGAATTTCAGCACCGAGAAGCAAAATAAACACACGGGCATCAATTTCTCAGCAGTGAGAAGGAGGTATCATTCATCTCCTGGCATGAGGCAACGCCTCACATTTGTCACAAGTCATAGTTTTGGAGCCGATCTGGTTTCTAAAGAGAATCTGTGTCCCGTCTCTCTATGGCTGTCTGACTGTGTCTCTCAGGATCTCTCCTCAATCTTCCCAAATAAATAAGAGATGAGGTCCATGATTGCTTTTATTTGTAGACGGGGCCATAGCGATTGGAGGATTACAGATAAATAAAAGCACTAACTCGACAATGGGATACAAAACTATATGTTCCTATAGAACAAATAAGACAAACTGGAAAAAATATCTTATTTTGTGTACAAGTACTCTCAATGGCCAAATCTTTCCGACACAAAATCATTTGGAGAGAATGAATTGGTAAAAACGACTGAGGTCACAGAGGTCAAATCTCAAGACAGGGTGCCCCAGAGCAAGGACCCCGGCCACCATTGCTCCCACAGCCCCTGCACCTTAATAATTTCTAATGCAAAAAGGGCTGGCTGAAAATATTCCTATTATAGTGCACAGAAAGTATTTTTTTTTTTTATGGGCTGCAACATGTTTCCTCTGCTGTCCTTATTATTCACATCAAAACAATGTGTAAACTGTGTTGATTCTCCCATGCCGCCGCTCTCTTAACAGACAGCATGTTGAATGCTTAGCGCGCTGACTGAGTGGCACTTCCTGGTGGAGAAACGTTGCAATGGTGACAGATAGCGCATCATCCCACTAATCAGGAATAAACAGCGACGCTATTTTTTTGTCTTGCAAGTGATAATGATGGAAACCAAGCAACGTGAGGTGTTCTGGAATGTATTAATAAATCAGGTGAGGAGATAGGTGCTATGTTCAGTCTTTGACAGGAAGCCCTGAGCGGTGCTTTATAAAGGGAAAATCACCATACTTGTGCTGACATGCAGGGCCGGCTCTTGGCATAGGCGATATAGGCGGTCGCCTAGAGCGCCATCTGCTGGAGGGGCGCCGCGAGGCGCAAAAACAATGAAAATAAAAACAATGAAAATAAAAATTATTTTCTATTCCCGCCCTCATTTGGGTGTTCTCTCTTGAAAATAATAAATATTAACAAATGAATAAACAATAATGTTCCTAAAATGTGGTGCTGCTGAATCACATGACGGGTGACCTCAGGGTCAGAGCGGGGGGGGGCACCGGAGAGCAATCTCGCCTAGGGCACAAAATTAGGTAGAGCCGGCCCTGCTGACATGCATCGTGTTAGTGAACGCTCCAGCATGATCTCACACACACACACACACACACACCTCCTTCATAACCTTGTGTTGTGTTTTGCCTTTACACTTGACGATGACCCAAAGAAAGGCTTTCAACATACGAGCACAACGTTGTATGACAGGTATTATTACTCAGCGTTTAAAGATAAAAGGAGAAACAAATCATTGGTCGCACTGTGACGCGACTGTAGCGAGTGAAATGAGTTTCTCTGTGAACGTATTGATGACACAGATTGTTCCAGATGGTGCCATCTACCGGAGCTGCGACATCACCAGCTGATATTCATTTTTATGGCTTTTTAACTGGTTCTTTTTGCACTCATGATGCTGACACGTTATCCCATAAGTGTCTCGAGTGGAACAAAGGCCTGTGTCAGATTTAAACATGTGCCCACTCAAACCCCGACACGTTCACGTACACAGAAAAGAATCTGATGAGATTTAATTGCATATTCTCCACCATACTGCAGAACATGAGACGCTCTGTCTCTGCGCCTCTGCAGCTCACAGTTCTCAGGTTTCTCACCAGTGGTGCCACAGCAAATCCAAAGCTTTGTCCGTCTGTGTTAAGATTAACCTGAATGCTTATAGTTTTAAATCAAATGTTGTTGTTATTGTTTTTTTTCTTTTAATAGTATTTATCCATCAGTTATATAACTTTGTAAATTGTGGATTCTATAAACAGACAGATGAAGTCCCACTGAGATTTACACAGTTGCTCTTTGTGTGAGGACAAATGTCTACATTAAATTCAAACAATGAACATACAAACATAATACATATTAATATAATGTATCAATAGTTTATCAATAACATGACATGACACAAGATTTGTGTTATATTTTGAATGTCACGATATGGCATCTGTGATGTCCTGTACTGGCATTGAGTTAAATATTATGATATTCCTATTGATAAGTCAAATATAAGTTAAAATGTACATGAGAAAGATCAGATAACAGCTCGTCTTCAATGTTAAGCTTGATTCACTGAGTTAAAGCAGGATTTGACCATGTTTATCTGCAATGCTATTGTTTCTTACACACGCAAATATCATTTATTGAACATTCAAAAGCCCCAAAACAAGGAACCCTTTCAAACATCTGTATTTTACGTATGCAATGTGGATCATAAAGACCTAGATCATAGAAATGTATGTGTTTTTAGGGTATCTATATTTCCTATATAATTGTGCTGCCTTCAGATGGGTGTGTTTACTGTGTTTACAAGATGAGAACACCTGTAAATTCTAGGTTTCCTGACAGATGAGAGTGCAGGATGTCTGAGTACATGTTTCGCTGGAATGCAGCGATAGACAAAGTGTTAACAAGTCACCAGAAAATAGTTTGTCCATGTGAGGTGGTAACTGTCTCTTTTTTTCCTCCCAAAGAAGCCCCTCTTAAAGCTGCAGTTTGTAAAATTCCGTCTCTCAAAGTTCGCTGTAAAAGACACCACTCTGTGTCTCCACAGACATGAAAACAAAACACTGCAGTCCTGAGAAACAGAGAGGAACAATGTCCACGTGTGAATTCATTTCACAATGGTTACGCAGTGTAAATGACCTTTAATATGCCACAGTGTATTTTCATAATGTTTCGTTTCTATAGTTATTTATTTCATAAGTAATCTCCTTGAAAGATTGACTTGTTTTCTTTATTTTACCGTCATTTCCTGTTTTTAGGTTGGTGCTTTTATTTTGATACAGTGTAACCGGAAATAGAAAAAAAGACGAATCTGCAGATAGTTTAGCGTTTGCACGGCACAAATGGGTCTATTAAAAGTTAAAAAAACATTAAGAAACGTCTACTCATAAGTTCGTTTAGCACCTGGCTGATAAGGGCACAAGGTTTGTCATCATTTCGTTTTAATGTTGTACTTAATGTTTGGTAGTGATGTGATGTCCTTCTATAGTTTGGCTTTGTTTTATTTCAGTGTATTTTAAGCTAGTAATAACGCTGTTTTGGTGCGATGTAGGGCATGTCTGTCGGTCTGAAAGGGATAATTATTTCAGTTTCTTGATTTGTTAGTATAAATAAATTATACATCATTTTTGGTCGTATTAATAACAATTCCAGAGGTTGAAATAACAGTTAAAATATTGTCATTTCATATAATTTCAAGTTAAATATGTTTGTTTATTACACTGTATTCTTTAAGTTATTGTTGAACTAAAAACACACTTTTGGATACTGTTGAACTTTATGAAGAGGGTAATACTATTTTTGTTTTATTCCATAGCTCTTACGGTGTGTTCAGAGTGTGTTATCAAGGGTTTTATTGGAGCAACGTTACCTTCTGTTCAGCACAAAAATAAACACCTATGAACCATCAGTTAAAGAGTTCGACCATCATTCAGCCGGGGACGCTACACGCAGGCCACATGGCAGTAGTGGCTAGAGAGTAGTGGCTAACACTGTTGTCTTAAAGCAAAGAGATCCAGCATTCACAACTTAATCCAACCTCTCTTTATAGCATGTAAGCATGTATAGCATTTATAGAGTAAGCATGTTCCGCCTGAGGTCAGTTGATTAATTGGACACTCTAAATTGAGGTGTGAGAGTGAATGGTAGTTCATCTCTGTGAGTTTGACCAGTGATGGTCTGTGTCAGCCGGGATTGACTCAAGCAGCCTCACGACCCTCATGTGGAGCACGAAGCAGTAGAAGTCACACACTACAGCATTAAGAACTAAACGACTCAACACATACTCAAACATCTGTTTAAAGAAGTCTTGTTTTCAGTCCCTTGGGCACTTGGCTCAAAGATGAGAGATACTGTAATTACACACACACACACACAGTTTGCTAATTTCCTCTGATTTCTCTGCAGCAGGATGTCACATGAAAGCTGCCTCTCCACTTTCACATTCCCACTCACACACACACATATTTCACACCATTCTCCTCCAAAGCAAAAGCCTAATACGTTTGCGCGAGTTTTCCTTTGTCTTCAGAGCAGAAGCGCTTGTTTGCTGTTGTGTTTATTCCGTTTCACTTTTCATAATTAAAGGTTACCATCTGATTCAACCGAGAACAGAGTGCATGGTGTTTTTGATCAGCCTGGGTTGATTTCCTCCGTTTGCCCTCCACTGGCAGTGACAAAAATCACATCTTTGTTCATCTGTGGACAAAAAATGTGAAAAAGAAAGCGCTTCTCTGACAGAGCCTGAAAGCAACATACGTGTCTGATGGAACTGACGTGTGCAGGCGTGTGGAAGAGTGGGAAGAGGGTGGGAGGTGTGTGGGAGTGAATCATGTTGTGCTTTTACACGGAAGTCAAAAGCCCCTAAGCAGAGAGGGGAAGGCAGTTGATGTTCATTGGCAGCGAGAGGAAATGGATCTAAAATTAATTGTGTCTGCTGAAAATCTGGGCCAGACCCTGGAAGCCTGTGCATGCAAGTGTGTCAATCAGTGATCAATGAAAGCCATGAGATTGGTGGATTATTGCACATGCCTAGGTGGGAGCAGCTAATCTTTATCTAGTAAGAATTCAAATGTTATTTGTGACCCAGCATTAGCCTAATTGCAATGGGAGAAAGGGCTTATTTATGGATGTGAGGACGACAGGTGCTGGAGTCAGCACCACTCTACACTGCACATTAATTCCAGGATTCAGGTTTGTTTGTGATTCACAATATGTCATCAATCTAGACTCAGAGGAGACTTAGGTAGCAGACTTGAGACAGGGAGTCAATTTAGTGGTTTCATAAAAAAGCAGTCGCTACACAGAACATTGTCATCGTCAAAACGCGAGAAACTCAAATGCACCAGACAAAGAAGGAGGAGGAGACACCGATCACAGAAGCGGGAAACTTGACAGGAAGTGAAAAGAAACAATACGAGGGTTACCAAAATAAAACAGGGAACATGTATTGGGAAAATACTGCAAACTAACAGTAAATGTAATGCAATGTAAAACTCTTAAGGGGTGTCCAGACTTTTTACAAACTCTTGATCATGTGAAGATTTCCAGGGGCCAATGGTCCTTTTTTTAACAGTAACATTTATGTACAATTATGAAATCATACATTTATAAAAACATTTAATTTGAATTGTCACAGTTATCATTTTTAAAAGGAAATGTAACCAGATATAAGCCACGCAGGAGTGAAACAATAAAAAGTAATATTGCCTTTCTTTCCACATCTGGAGTCAAATAACATAATATGAGATGGGTTTCAAACCTCCGGTTTCAAAGTGAAACTCCTTATCTCCTATACATAATACATCATAAAACCACAGCTGCGGGCCGCACAACATCTCACGAAAGCCGTGATTGGCCCCTGTAGTTTGGACACCCCGGTCTATTGAGAAAAACGTTTGGACAGCCTGTGCTGTATTTTCTAATACTGAAAAATGGTCATTGCACGGATCATATGTCATCATTTCATTTGTCTTCTTTTTGCTCTGAGCTGCACTAACAGGGAAAAGGATTCACAACTTTACATCCTGATATTCAGAGTGATACACTCTCACTCTCACTCTGTCTGAAACCCGGAGCAGACATCGGAACATTTGGAACCCATGTTCCCTGTCTTGTTCATTCAGGAATGAATGAGTCTCCATTAGGGCTGCGGTGATTAATTGTTAAATTCAATCAAGCATCGAGTATTTAGATTAATCTGTTTGAGTGGAGGATGATTTAGTTTTATAAAATAAAGCAAGTTCATTGTGTGTATGTTCTCAATTCTTTGCTCTTCTAGGCAAAAGAAAGCGTTTTTTTAAAGAAATGTATGGATACAGTAATGAATTCCTCTTGAATGTTGAATATTGCATCTTTAAATATTGCAAATGTCTGGTGTTTGTTTTTTTAGGCTTGAGGTTAAGTCATAAAGAAAATATTTAAAGCACTTTTTTTTACTCGAATTCTCATCTCGCGTCCCAATGAATAACTTCTTCATTTATTTATTTTCCAAATCCTCGCGCAGCAAACTAATTACAACAGCTGCAACTCACTGTCCGTGCGCTTGTCTTCACGCTGCTTCTGCTGCATGTGAAGCATTTTTCTCCACATGCAAGATAAAAAAAACCCACTACATATAGAGGGCAGAGGGTGTGTGCTGCTGACTCTGTTCTGTATATTGAAGGAACACAACAACATACACAACTCTAAAGCTTTAAAGCCCTGGAGATAAAGAGAAAACATTGATACATTATTCATCTGTGTTGTCCTCATACAGGGGGATCTCCAGAGCTCTATGTTCCTACATTGAACAAAACCAGCACAAGAAAATATAGAATGAGATATAATTTCATATTCTGTGTTTGATGAATTGTTGCAGATCGCAGTGTTATGGTAATTCTATATTCACTGTTTACAGGCCTCTCTGGTGATTCTTCCCTATTCTCTTTCTGCAACTGTATTGATGGGCATAAGAACAAAAGGGTTATGTTAGTGTTGTCATTAGTATTTGTGATGTAATCGTATTGACTTGTTCCTAATCAATTCTATTGCAGCATATCAGACTAGAGAAGTGCTTAAGGATGCAATTTGCTGCCAATTAACAACTCGGCAAGCTAAAGGAAATCAAAGTAATTGACAAATGAGGCTGCAGTTGATAAAGTCAGTAGAGAGCATGAAACCCAACCTTCCTGCCATTTGTTATCTGATTACTATACCGTTGTGTTGATACAGAAATAGATTTTTCATTTGATATATATTGGCAGATTTCTAAACACAAGACAAATGTTATGTTGTTGTGGAAACATTTAAAAGGCTTTATTAGTTGCAGCTAATGCACATTTCGCGGGGGAAGTATGCAGAATTTTTACCCTAATTTAACATCTTTAGAGACATGGTGATGGTTAAAATGTCTTGTTGCAAGAGAGATTGGGGGCTGTACCCACTGCCACTACTGTCTGTTAGCGGAAAACCAGTGCTCAGAATCAGGAGGTCTTGTGAGAAGCACAAATCCCTTCACAGCACGACAGACACACTAACCGAGATCCTTTTTTTTTTTTACTTATCATTAAACACCAGAGCTCCTCTTTCCTTTCTTTCTTCGTGAGAAAAATACTATCGTGAATCCACAAAGCCAACCCCCCGCAAAAGACAGCAGACCATCCAGAACACATCAAGACACTTGACAGAATCCCAACAGCAAGACAGAAACAGAACAGAGAGAAACACACATCTCGGCGGGAGACCGGATGTGAACCCGTGCAAAAACGCTGAGGACGCGCTGTTTCCACCAGCGGCATCCAATGACAGCCAAGAGACTATGAAAGCAGCCATAACCCATATCCCCCAGCCCAGAATGTATCTTTAAGAACACAAACTGAAAGTTTAATTTGTAATATGGGCATTTACATAAAATTTAAACCCGGAAAAAGGGAGAAGTGTGACGGGAATGCACCGGGGGAGATGTTTACTCAGAGTGTTTCTGTAAAAATGCTACTCACAACGACAAAGGCAGCCAAAAAAGAAGACATCCACTCTTCCACATCCACCTAATTTCATGAGCTATGATTCAAGATCCTCTAAAAGAGTGTGCTGCGTGTGTTAATATTCCTACTTTGTTCTAAACGTACATGTTTAGGATTTTACTGCGTGCAAGCTGCTGGGGATTATTGGCTCCAGTGTGCTGTAATCACCGTTGTATGCTGCAGAAATGTAAGTTGATTTACACTAAGCTGGAAGGTCATTGTGAACTTATTATAGTGGAATGCTAACGCAAGATTCTGCAAGAGGAAGTCAAAAAAATAAAAGCGAGACGTTCAACTTCATTCCCAGTATTTCATGGCTATAGCTGACAGAGCTGAAACCCACACTTGACAGACGTATGGTTCATTATATTGTGGTTTAAAACAGTATTTACTATATTCTTACAACAATTATATATCAATAACGTGCAAAGAAAGTCTAATACTGCTACTGAGGAGGAAGCGTTTACCGACTTTTGTTCCAAACATATTTTAGGAGTTTACTGTGTGCAAGCTGCGAGGGACTGTTGGCTCCACTGTGTTTATGGTGCAGAACTGTCATTTTCTTTCTCCCATTACTTGATTTACATTATGCTAAAAGGTTATTGTGGAATGATTGATCAATAGTGCAATGAAAAGCTAGCTTACCCAAGAGTCTGCAAGAGAAGACAGGCATTCATCGTCATTCACGTTTGAGAGCGGACTGCGAGATAGTATTCCTTCTTTTGTCGCCAATGAACAGTCTGTCTGTAATGACTTCATATGCAGAGGGAGTTCTTTTTTCCTTGTTAATAAACTGTTAATAAATCTGTCACCTGTTACTCCAGAGCAGGGATCTTAAACCTGGAGGCCACTCACTGGCCGTCTAGTCTGGTCAGGAGAAACAAAAACCAAAACAACCCGTTCAGTCAGGGTGATATCCATATTTGTGACGATATTTCACAGAATTTTGAAATACAAGTGTTTGAAATTACAAAAAAAATGTTGTACACATTAATAATAAAACACCATTTATGATACAAAATTGAGACATAACTCATTATTTACTGATATTAAGTGGTGGGCTGCATAAAATGGATTGGGGGACTATTCACTCATATCTCAATTTGGCCCCTCCTCCTTTTCTTGGTTGATTCCAGTCTCCCATCAGTCTTGTTTCAAAGAGCCAGTATGAAACTAATGACATGACCCAATCATAAGTCATAGGGCTAACTGACTGCATGCCGGTCAAATTACACATTTTAAGGCGTCATAAACGTCCAATTTTTATAAACTGTGTGGTCTATGCTTAGCGACCCACTGCTGTGCCTCTGTAAAATGTTAACTTGCATGTCATGAATAATAAATGTTACCCATGTCATAATTACTGATGCTATGTTAGTGTGCAGGAGATGTTTGATTTATTTGTTTATTTATTGTTTGTGGAATGGGATATTTTCACATCTCCCTTTCAAACATCAAACATATATGTGTATAGTTTTTATTCACACACTAGGTCTTGTTCTGTATTTTATTGTGTGCATTGTCCTGGTTAAGTGTTCTCAGTGGGATAATAATTAGACTGTGTTTTCTTTCTTTTATGATTTGGTGTCACACATAGCTTTCCCCTTAGCTACACTCTCCTCATCTGACTCCTTTTTTTTTTAACTCACTGAATAATAAATAATGTTGTTGCCATTCTGACTTTGGCACTTGTTGCTGGCCCTTATTAACGCAAGCAGGAACACTGGAAAAATAGTTGATGTCGCTGTTTAACTTTGTTTATTGTCTCTCTCTCTTTAACACTCTCTTTATTTAAATTCATCTGTGGAGCACCATTTAAGCCATTTCCATACAGTATGTTGTATCATTTTAAATATTCAGTTGAATTGCAACTCCAGTCTGATTTGTGGTAAAGAGAACAATAATAAGAGGCCAATTACTTCTGTCATATCAGACAATATCAGACCTGAATGAGGGAGCGTCAGTTTTGATACTTCCTTGACAAAGCATGTTTTCAGAGGAAGGATGCAGCATACAAATAATGTCCCATTGAATCTGTTCACAAAGGCCAAACAAAGGCAGAATGACAACAACAAAAGGCCAAAAGGCAGGCCAGGGTAACATCTCTTAAAGGTAAGCATAAAAGAATCAGAATCAAAAACCTTCCAAAACCTCGGTTAGAGTTTTGTCCTTATATATAGACAATATAAGAATGAGCATTAAGACACAGACATTTTCCAATCAGAGTGTGCAGATTCTGTTCTAAAATAAGAAACAAATATTCATGAATACAATTTGTAAAAAATAATTAATAATAATAACTTTACGACACTTCTTAAAAATTGTAAGTGGGTTCTCCCAAAAACCTTGTTTCCAGCATTAATCCACAGGTCTTTAAAGCAAAAAAGCCCAGCGTAACACATGAGACAAATGTAATGTGCTGTAGTGTAATAGTAAAGAAACAATGGCATATTGGTCCCTTGTATAAGCCTTAGTTTCACTATGGTTTGTCTCTTTGCCTCTATGGGAACTTGACTTATGTTACAAAGGTTATTCCATATCCAAATAGGCCGTCATGTTCACCTTTAATCAGTTCTGCTTTTCAAGTAAAGCTGCATATTAAGACACAGCACAACACGGGTTCAGAGGAAAAGTACTTTACTACTGCTACGTCTTTAGGGCAGTGACCACATAGGAACATTTCTGTTGCCTCTGTTAAAGGGAAGAGGCTTTTCTTTGTGGGTGGAGACCAAACTGGAGCGCCAACTGAAGGGGAAGTCACTATATTAGCTCTGTGTCAAGGTGACACAGGTGATCAGCTATGTCTAAATAAAACACAACACAGCAGGTAAATAACAATCACATACAACTAGCAAATAAACAAACACACAAATACATATACACATCCTCCTCCAACACGCACACGCACATTATAGTGTCACCGTATCTTCTCCAGTGAAGCAAACTGTTTAGCCATCTGTGAACACTGAACTAAATTGAACTCGTAATTAAATATTTACTGCTTCCTAGGAGTTCTCAGCAGCAACTGCAGCAATAACCAACCACATGAAACAAACAGCATTTTGTATTTGTCCATGTGTGTGTGTGTGTGTGTGTGTGTGTTGTAATTATCAATTATCAATTTCAGCCATGGAATAAATTGTATGAAATGCACTAGTGAAATTGTAGTGTGGCATATTTTATTCCTGTACTGGTAACTTTGGTTTGACCTTAGTAAAAAAATAAAAAAAATGTTGCAACAGTTGCGACTCTACATATACTCAATTTAAATCCAAAGTTGGATTTAAATTTGCATCATAAATTTGCATAATATTATTTGCATCATCATCGTTTTTAGCATCGCCATATCGGCTCTATTGTTGCTTTTCCACTAGACTGCACAGTTCCAGCATGACTCGGCTCGGCATGGCTCGACTCTACTCGTCTTTTCTTTTGCTTTTCCCTTGGGATAGTACCTGGTGCTTTTTCAGTACCTGTTCTGGTGTGGTTCCAAGAGTGCTGAGCCGATACTAAAACGTGATGTGGACAAACCGCCGGGCCACGGATTTGCAGTGTGTCGGCACTGGAGGAGTCACAGGAATCAAACCAAGCAATGTCGAACTGTAGATCAGTTAAAAAGCCTTAAAAAAAACAACTTTAATCTCCAACATTTAGCAAGAAAAAAATTAATTAAATTCATTGATTCTAATGATTCAGCCCCGAAAATACCGGTTCGCGAAGCAGGAGAAAGCAATGCACAAAAAAAGTTGCAGAAGAACAAAGTTTTGTTTTATGAGCGACATCATTCTTTTCCTACCTGTCTCCTCTTTGCTTTATTTTGCACGTATTTTTCATGTCACCAAATGTCTCCTCTCGTGCTTGTCTTAGGTTCTGCAAATTACAATTTATTTGCCTGCTGTGTTTTCTTCATCTGTCCTTGTCTCCATTAATTCTTTTCTATTTTACACTTGTTCATTTATCCTTTTCCAGCTCAAAATAGACATTGTTCTCACACCCAGCAGCCATCAGACCATCCATCTTCTTCCTTTATTTTCTCTTTTTCAGCTTGTCCAGATCATCAAACTACTCTTGTTGTCCTTGTATCTGTCTTGGCTGTCCTTGTTCTGTCTTCTCTAATCAGTCCTAATTATTCGGTGGTGTCCCTGCTTTCACAGCCTCAGTCCTATGTTGGAACACAATACTGGACACGCATGTTCTGTTGGCTCCATCATTCTTGATTATTGTTTGTTTTCCTCACCAGTAATAGAATTATTTACAGGTCCTAAAAGCAAATGTATCATCCTTAATCCCAATGTCCAGTGGGATCCTCTGTTTACCTGACTGGGCCTAGGAAGCCCTGAACCAGGCTTCCGTTTCACACACCATCGTTCTTTAAATGTGGAGACCCAGACACCAGATGCCTGCAAACTGACCCAGTCCTCGGGTCAGCAGTTTGGAAATACTTTTAGGATAAGTGATGATGACGAAAGTAGAGCAGACTGCAACCTGCACTCTGTTAGACTGTCAAGAGGAGGAGAGGAAAAGCAGCTCCTTCAAGGCATTTGATAAAACATCTAAGAAACCGACACGATGCACAGCAAAGAATATGTATTATTCATTTAAACTAATGAACAAACACAGCTACATTCTGCATCTGGATGTAAACACCTGGAAATAAAAGCTGGAATATCTTTTGATGTAAAACCCAAATGTTGTAAGTGAACAGCAAAAATAAAGGAATTGCGAAAAGGAAAAAAAAAAGGTATCCTTTCACATCTGAAAGAGACAAGGTTCAGTTAGAGATTGTGGTTAAGGTTAGGATAAATATCCAGGTTAGGCTTAGTGGATATCCACTGTTAACTTGAACTGAGCATCTACAGTACATGTACTGGCCAGTGTGTTTCTTTTACACGTGGGTTAGGGTATTTTTGCTGTAATGATAAGTACCAGTACCAGCAAGTACTCAAATATAAGTAATCATATTTGTACTCACGCACTCACTACTTCACACTATAGGACATTCAAAGCCATAAGAAAGCTTCCTCACCATTGTTACAGGTTCATACAACAGAAGTGACTGGTGATGCAGGTCACACATAACACAGTCTTTTATCAGATACAGATCTTGTCGGATGCAGTCACAAAAACGCACGCACACGAGAGGGGATTTCGCATGGTTTCTCATCTTTGTGATATCACAAATAAGAATTGGAACGCGCGCTCTGAAGCCTCAAGATTTTGCCGGCGCCACATTGACATTAACTTCAGAGGCAACACACGTGCAAAGCTGTCAATCACACTGGCGTTCCGCCTATCTCGGTGCAGATGTCCGAGTGCCCCAGCAGCCTCAGGTCTCACAGAACGGGTGTAACAGAAAGCATGAATCGATTGTGAGGAATGTGTTATTTTTTTATCACCCTAATCTGTACACTTTATTTCTCATTACAACATTTCTTGGCAGGAGCCATGGGCAAGGGGTGACATTTCCAACATGCTAGATACGATGTTGGATAAAAGCAGCAGCGGGACTCCACCAGTTGTGTCTATCTTCTTAGTAACAGATGTTCATATGCCACTGGGGGGGGCGGGGGGGATTTGAATTTTAAAAATCATGTCGTGTTTACCAGAATTTGCTCCCCTGAACCCACAGGACCAAGCCTTCACCTCTGCCCCTGCTTCCCGCTGCCTGACTCACATCCTAACACAAACCCCCAGGCCTGGTCATTAGAGCCACAAAAGGCCCTTCACCTAACACCCTTATAACCTAACCCTGACCCCCACCTACAGACAAGTGCTCTGTTGTTTTCCTCTCTAACTTGTTTTCATGCAAACTCTGCCTCCATTTACTGAGCGCTAGGTGCTGTGTTTGCACGGTAAAGCTGCATGTAATGATTTTAGACATCAAAACAATCACTTTTGGCTTTTATGCTTTTTTTCCCAGTCAGCGTGAAAATTGCAAGGATCATTTTTTCCACCACCCTTTTTTTTCCCCCACAGCGTCACAATATTGTATATCGTCGTCTCTAATAGTCATAAATTTGTCGCACGAAAAGCGCTCCATGTCGCGAAATCATCCGGTGCTGCTCTACGGAAGCCGACCTTTTCCTTCACATTATCAAATATTATGTGAATAGACTAAGCTCAAACTTCACGACCCCCCGACACGTGCGGAATCTGTTCAAAGTATTTATGATTCCAACAAGGACGCAAATGAAACTGACATCGCTGATCCCTGGGCAAATGTTACTGCAGCTGCATCCTGCTGCGTTCAGGCTCCAGCCGTCAATTTGAGTTTGTGTGCATCAAGCAGCCAAAAGCTGTTGTTGAAATTGATTTTGAAAAAGAACAAAGGTTTGTGGTGCTGTAAACCTGTTCAGCCATTTCATCAGCTTGAAATCATGCCTCTTAAATTGTGTCAATACCGGGAAAGACAGCTACCATATTCAGCTGCTCTGCTTTAAAAGATGGACGTGAATAATCAAATGTTCCTCTGAGAAATGGGGAGCGTATTGATTTATAGTGTATTTGTATTTGTCTTAATCTCACCGAGATTCCCTTAATAACTTCACTGACATCCAGACAATTTTACGATGACAAATTTAGGCGAAGTGCCGTGCAACGACTTTGTAACAGCACTATTTACATGTCAAATGATTATACTTTAAAGGTTGCAGCACTTTGAGCTGAATGCCATGTTTCTGAGCTTTTACTGCTCGGATGTTGACGTGAAGTTGAACACGTGTAATTCCACCTCGACGTGATTGCAGTATCATTCAGCGAGTTACTTCATAAACCCTGTATTCACTCACTCCCATATTTACTGTTTAGTGCCCCGCTCATTTATTTTTGTCTCAGCCTTATTCATCCACGTCCTCCCTCGCTCAGTGACACCACACACACACACACACACACGCACAAAGTGAACGCTGTTTTTTTTCCCCCACTGCTGTTAAGAGTTTGTTTACCGTGTGCGATCATCCTGCAGTTTAAATGCTCCTCCACACAATCATCAACCTTCTCTTCTTGCCCCGTCTTTAATCATTTCATTCCTATCTCTGGGAAACCAGTCTTCATGATCATATGTTGAACTTGTATATTCCTATAAAACACAGATAAGTGTTTGAACACATCTCCAGACATGTTTGTCTGTGTGACAGTCTTAACAAGGGCTGTCAGTGTTAATTTTTCCAAAATAACGTGCCGCTCTTTTGTCCCTTTGGGGCACTTTTACTTGTTTTCAAACTGCTGCAGCTGCTTCCCATTTCCTACTGTCTCAGTTATGGATAAGAACAACAACAATACACTTGTGAATGCCTCGTTTGTCTTTAAAAGGAACTCCCCGACGGCTCAGTTGACAAGTGAAAAGTAATATGCACCATGTGTAAAATGAAAATAAAATATCATCAGCCATCACCCACAAGCTAATCATTTCTTTTGTCTTTCTTTAAACTCAAAGACAAAGGAGATATGGAGTATTTATATATGTTTGTTCTGCACTTATGTGTAAAGTACACGCACTTCTGTTGTAGCATTAATTATGTTAAAGGCACGCTGTAGTTCTGAAGTAGACATGGTGTTGCTTTAGGTCCATTGCACTTGTTTTGATTTGAAATAGTGTAGTTCATAGTGTACATTTGAGTCCCAGTACATACACTGGATACACTGGTAAGAGCTGCAATAGAATTGTACACATGTGATGAAAATGCAGTATTTCGTAATATATTTGACAGCTGTAGTTTTAAATACTTATTGATTTCCTGGTTATGAATGTGGAAAACTACCAATACCTCACGGCTACACAAAATACAATTTCCTAATAATAACATCAACATCCTCTGCATGAATAAATAACACATAGCAAACACACTGACATGTCCTCATAAAATCATAAAAAACACACAAGGATGTTCCTCCTGGTTGCGAACTGTGGTCTTCCACTTTGCGCCTGTCAATCATTATGTTACCTGCAAATGCCAAACGCTACCTCCCTTTACAAAGGTTGATATGATAAGTTACTTACACTCAAGCATGACATTTAAACACTTTTCTCAAGTCGTGCTTTCGATCCCTCCCCCTCTGAGGCTCAGTTTTTCCGCCATGGCATTTCTTTATTGTTTTACTCCTCCTGATATTCATCTTTTTCTTTACTTTTATCGCCCACATGATTTGCAGTCCAATTTATTCCGTGATCGATCTACTTTAAATTGCTTTTCTCTATAATTATTCCGTCTTCAGACAGTAGAGGATGTATCCTGGTCACTGTCAGTGTCAGTGTCAGGTGCCGGAAGAATGGGAAGTTGAAATAGTTGAAGTGAACTGAGGACAACTGGCAGAAAATAGCAGGAGATGACAGCTGCGGCTGAAGTGTGCGAATGTGTGTCTGTTTGCGGATTCCTGCCAAATTAACAGCTTGTCCATTAGACACTGACATGCAGGGACTTAGCAGAGGGGGGTGAGTGGTCTGTTGCTGAGACACAGCATCAGACAGAGCCACTACTTTGGGAGATACAACAGCATTCTTATAAAGCCCAATAATGCAAAAGTCTCCTTGTTTCTGTGCAGTGACTGGGATGAGGACCAACTCACCTTTAAAATGCTGACTGTCAGACTTAATGTGGGCCCATGTTTTACCACCGGCACGGTGAGTGGATGCCAAAGTGCACATCACCCACTCAAACACACCTGAATAGCACAGTCACTGTCACAGTGGATTTCAACTGCACAGATACTGAGGCTGATTTCTGTAGTTCCATTTGCATGACAGGCTCATAGCAGGTTTCATCTAAAATGGATGGCGTTCTGTAAAGTTTCTGACACTTCAGGCTCTCTGAAACAAAGTTTCCACCAGAAGAGCGTGGAACTTCGCGGTCCCAAGGACTTTCTTCAAAAACGTGACTGCAGACTGTTGTACACCTTCATTTCCACCACAATCTAAGGATCAGGTAAGATGACGATGCACATTTAGCTTCGACTCTAATAAACTGTTCCACTCCAGCTGGACTGAACAACAGTGATGCTAACCTGAGCAACGCTACACCAGTAAAGGTAAGAGACCAAATCCCACGGCTGTTGATTGTGATGTAATGTTTTTTAAATGGCACTATTGAATCAAGAGAAAAATGTAAAACTTGATTTGATGAACTATTGCAAAGTTTGACCTGCTAAAACACTATTACTTCATTCTTTAATAAAATAGTTTCTAAATTTCACTGGGATGAAACAAAAAATGTTAAAGGTTCTTAAAATAATTGGCCAGAACTAGAGTATAGTCCTTATTTTGGGAATACAGCTCTTGGTGTTTCCGAAATTATTTGTACTTCTTCTACTTGTGTTGTGTGCTTGACCTTCTCTTCCAACTTTGTTTCCTATCCACTCCTTTCAACTCCTTCCTTCTGCTCCTTAGTGCCCTCTTGTTTTATTTCCCTGTCATTTCCCTTACTCCATTGCTCTGCCTGTTCTGTCCTAATGTCTCTACTCCCATCCTCTCCCAGCTTGTATCCTCATGTCATCCACTTTGTTATGTGTTTCAGACCTCTTGACTCTTCTCTTTTATTCTAAATTTCCGAATTTGTCCAATTCCCTATTTTATTTTATTTCTTCTTCCCTTGTTTGCTCACTCTCCTCTCCTCTCCTCTCCTCTCCTCAGGTACAGTTTCACCTACTGGCTACATCACCAAGTCTATTTCTCTTTTCTCTATGTGTAGGAGTGTGGCTGTGTCCATGTATATCTGTGTATTTGATACCTTTATGGTATGTTCAAGGTATAATCTACATTTATCAAGGTTCAGACAGTCCTTGCAACATCAACATGTACTGTATAAAGTGGTTTAAATGTATTGTGCTCATGATGATGGTCAAATTGTCATACATGGTGCAGCCCAAAAAATAGTGTTAATATTTTTTTTTTTATATATATATATCTTCTCTAAGGGACACATACAGAGTGAAATCTTTATTTAACCACTGTATTTTATTTTGTTTTCCATTTACAAAATAAAGACTAGGCTACTCCGCTTTTGAACAGGACACTTGGCCAGATGAAAGCTGCAGAATACAAATGAGAGAAGGTGAGATTAGAGGTCAGTAAACACTAACTGCCCACCAAAACCATTAATTGCATGCTTCAGACTTGTGCTCGGCCAATTGGAAGTGTTTGTTTTTTTTGGTCTTTGGCCCCAGCATCAAAAGCATATTAATCTCTTTTTGCCTTGCAGTGACCAGCTAGTGCTGTTCCCATAACAACAACCTGCAGCAGTGCCCTGATCAAGTGCTGAGGAATATTTGATTTGCCTGTGGCATTTTATTTTTATATGAATTATTCAATCAAATTCATCTTGAGCCATCAAGGGCAATTTGTGGACATGGAAAAAGGTGATGGGAAGGTTAGCAATTAGAGCAAAGAACAAAACAAAATTGAAATGAAAGGCTAATTTTTTGATTCAGGTTTCAGACAGATGACACAGACAGGTCATGTGTGCCTCCTGATACCAGTTCCTTTCCTGAATGTCTTTAGGGAAATATTATTTACAAAACAAGAGGAAAAGCTCTCAGCAGCATGTGTGAAGTTGAGTTTATCTACTCATGTCAGTGTGAGTGATAATAGTTATGACCTGCTGACTTAAACATTGCTAAATGTATATCTTGTTGAATCATAAACAACTTACACACTAGTGTTGTCTTTCACAATGGCCACTATGTCAGATTATCGATCACAGATTATTATGCACCGTGCCTTGTTCAGGGGACTGGCAACACTACAGGTATGACCCCGACCAATCACCGCTCATAGGTCATCGGGGAGGCGGGGCAAAGAGGTGTCAATCATGCTTACTGAATCGTTATGGGTGATGCTCGCAGTCAGTCGAGAAAAGACAGAACAAAAACTGTTCCTAGGAGTCACAAAGAGGACAGTATGGACTGTCTGTCCTTCAGAGAGAACACAAGGTAACAGCAGCAGCATCCCCTTCTTCTTCTTTGCTGTGTTTATGTCTGTATATTATCAGAGCACTGCAATCCTATTGGTCAACGTCCAGGAGCACATTGTAGGAAATGTCAGACTAAAATTCTAACATGCTAGACTTCTGTCGCCGCACATCCCAGACGCCAAATCTGTGGCATATAGGCTTCGATTATGTTCTTCAGTGTGACGGTCACAACCAAATCGCTTGAAAATCTGCCTAAATGTGTGTTGTCTGATCCTGGCACTTTTAAACGTATGGTCCTTTTTCCTGGTTTGCCATCATTCATGCACCTAAATGCCTAAATGTAATGACTGAGCTGGTTTTTACACATTCCACCATGACAATGCTGAGATCCAGCTGTTCAAAATGTGAGGGAATAGATCAGGCAGACATCACTAAAGAAAGTTTAAATGTCATGTACACATATTCTCAATTCAAGCCTCTATCACACTGGTGTAGCATGTTTGTATGCATAAACTATATGAAATACATTTTAAGAAAGAATCGGAATTCAAAGACTGAATCGGTCCATCATGTCCACATAAAGGAAAAGGTCCTCATCTATGTGCTGTAACCCATGGACAAACTAAACATAAACGTTCAACACTTTTGAAAAGGTTTATTGTCCTTCTTTTTTTACCAAATGGGACAACAACGCTGATAAAATTGTGAATATTTCTGAACCTTGCCTTTACAGTGTATTTGAGAAAAGCTGCAGCATCCCTGTGTGGTCGGCTGGCATTTATATTATTTAAATATGCAGGTTGTTAGTTTTAACCTTTCTCCCACTGCACACAGGGACACCTTCTCCCTCCCTGTCAGAATATGAAGTGCTTGTTTGTTGCAGCTTCTTCAGTTTTGCTCTCTCCATATTTTACAAACCTGAAGTGATATTTTTTGAAGCACGGTGACAGGAATTAATATCCAGCAAATCACACTGGAGACACTGCAAGATAAATGAGGTATATATGAGATTTATGTTTTTGAGTGAGCGTTCCGACTGAAGTGCACAGGTCGCTTAAGAATTAGTTTGAAAGGTACGACGCTGTACATAATTTGTGACATAGAACTTAAGTCGACAGGAGAAAATGGCTTGTCCACCATGCAATACCCGCATAATACACTTTTCAGTATGCAGACACACAAACACAATCATGGAATTACAGGTTCATAGAAACTGATGCATTTAACTGATTAAATGGTGATTAACTGGTCTTAAGTGCAAAACGATGTTATTGTCAGATATACATGATGGAGGCTTCGGCTGAAATGCTTGTAATTCATTTTGAATGGAGTTGCGACAAGCTTCGTCAAACTGCATTAATGGTCTATTGCATTGTTTGTATGTCAGAAGTTGATTTTTTATCAGAGTTCTCCAACAACATTGTTCTCCTTGTCGTCAGTGTCAGGCAAACTGCATCCAACAATTACAGGCATGACGTTACCATTACTTTAGCAACATTAGCAACTCTTACATAATCTGCAGTGATAGACCCTGCTCTGCTAACCTCCCATAGCTCCCATTGTGTGCACACTTATAATGCATTCATATGGTATGTAATACTTCTTATTCCATTACAAATATTACACGGTAATAAATCCAGGATACCTGCAAATACACAGTCAAAAACGTGGTGGAGACTCTCACAGCCCTGTTCAATTTTTCAGTAAAATCCACCTGAACCCACCCAACCTGCATCGCCTTGGGTCTCCATTCCTCCTTGATGCAAATATCCCACTATCTCATATTAATGAGCAACAGCTCAGGCATTTGTCCTCCCTGTGGCAGTTCTGCACTCCCGTATTAAAGAGTAAGCAAAGGATTACGAAAAAGGAAAAGTGAGACGAGCTATTCACTTTGGTTTTGGGGCCAGAATGTCGGCTTGCTCTAGTTAGGCCTGCAGCTATTTATTATTAAGCATGAACCTCTGCAGGGGGTACAGCATTCACCCTCACACACTGTCTGAGACATGAGGAGGAGCAGGAGGAGGAGGAGGAGGGAGGCCCTGGCAGACATGAGTGCGTGTGTTGCACTGGTGCTGCTGCTTCATAGTTGAGTCTGACATCAGTGAAGGCAGAGAGGGGAAGGCACAGTGATAAGGGAGGGAAGAAATAGCTGCCAATAGTGCATCGTGTTAAATATTCAGCACGTTCTCATCTGGAGCGACATGTACATGACACGTATGTCAGTGGCAGCACATTTAGACACTCAGAGCAGAGAAGGAATGAAATAAAAATCAGAGGTTAACGTTAGGGTCAAGAAAGGGACTGGAGTTAGGGTTATAAGTATCCTGCTTAGTGGATATTTAATGTTGGCACCCACGCTGAACATCTAAATTTGTGGTCCAGTGTGTCTCTTTCAGACGTGTAAGGACACCTTGTACACAGCTCTGCACATACGCATTGCTTTATCCCTTTTTCCCTGATATTTGTTGCTGGATGGGCTATGGGAGGTTAACAGAGCAGGGTCTATCACTGCAGATTATGTAAGAGTTGCTAATGTTGCTAAAGTAATGGTAACGTCATGCCTGTAATTGTTGGATGCAGTTTGCCTGACACTGACGACGAGGAGAACAATGTTGTCTGATAAAAAATCAACTTCTGACATACAAACAATGCAATAGACCATTAATGCAGTTTGACGAAGCTTGTCGCAACTCCATTCAAAATGAATTACAGGCATTTCAGCCGAAGCCTCCATCATGTATATCTGACAATAACATCGTTTTGCACTTAAGACCAGTTAATCACCATTTAATCAGTTAAATGCATCAGTTTCTATGAACCTGTAATTCCACGATTGTGTTTGTGTGTCTGCATACTGAAAAGTGTATTATGCGGGTATTGCATGGTGGACAAATTAAACAGTGCTTAAACCAAACAATGCTCCATTGCGAAAGAAGTGGTCTGAATTTTTATTGTTTACCTCAAACTACTTGGAAAAAATGCTAATTATGTATATAATATAATGTATTCAATTCAAATTTAATTACAACACACTAGATTATAGGCTCAGCTATTTCTACATTCAGTTGAGTGTTTATTTTATTAACGGGTAGAGAATGATTTGAACTTTGCACAGGTAGAATATAAAACAAAGTACTTCATATTATTACATTATAATAATTATTTATACATTCTCCATTATAAAAAGGCTATTTTAAAAGCAATAATTTCCATTTACAGAATTTAAATATTTGTTGCAAATTGAACATTAAAACTCTTTATGGCCCACTTGCAACACCTTCACAGTCCACCAGGGGCTGATGGTTCAAACCTTCTTAATTTCTGATGTTGTATGTGTTTTTTAAGTGATTCATATGTATGATGATATATATATATAGTAAGCTAACATTAGCTTGTGTATTAACCTTTTAAATACCGTTGGCTTTCAATTTATCAACATAATTCTTTTCCCCTCCACCTCTTTCATTCATTTTCTCCTGTTTATGCTCCACATGAGGGGAGGCGCTGGTGCCAGTCTCAGCTTACATAGGGCGAAAGGCGGGCTCCACCTGGTCAGGTTGCCAGTCCATCACAGGCCACATTTCTCTTCTAGTAATTTGTACTTGTGCTTTGCCTGCCTCCTCCGTTTCCTCTGTGTCTCCACGGTGACCTCATTTCCTCCTAATGCTCCTCCAATCAATCTGCTTTCAATCACCGCGCCGTGTAAGGATATTCCAAGCATGTATCCTGGCTGAAATTATAGACACAAGTGAAGCGAGCTGCAGCCAACATCTGCTGATGGCAATCTGTTTCTCTGTCTCTGTAGTACCACTTGTCCCTATCCATGGCAATCACGCACACACATGTTTATAGAGACACAAAGGCCTGTGTAAAGTACAATCCCCCTCTTTCACCTGATCATCATCCTGATCCCAGTAGGCATTAAGGACTAAATGCACCTGAGGTGGGCTTTCTTTGGAAAAATAAAAACGGCAAATGACGCTCATTATATTTCTCTCTTCCTGACACGATGGGTAATGCTGCTTTCAACTCAATAACAGTGATCGATATCACTCTGTCCTAAATGCAACAATTAAACCTGCTTTTAAAAAGGTTAGTTGACCATTCTACAACAATAGGAAGGGAAAGAAAATCGATGCGTGGGGACATCGGAGAAGACGCTCTAGTTTGCTATGAAGCCCAGTTCCATTTATCAGTGCTGTTGTTCCTTTCCTCTCTGCTCTCCATAGCATAGGCCTTTGTGTTAAATGAGGAACAGCCTGGTCAGTGAAGTCTCTTTAACCAAACTGCTTCTCCCATTAGTGCCACTGCCCGTGGCTCTTATGCTGTCTGTGCTCGAATGCATCAGTGTAGCTCGCCTATGTCTCTAAGTTGTTATTGATCCCCGAAGGCTTTTAGTAGGAAACAGGTTCCTCACTGAGCCAAACAGTCAGAAAATGCCTTGTTTTGCCAAAACTGTATCAGCAATCTTTGTCTTTGTCTTTGAAAAAAATCAATTAGAGATTCACATGCAATGTTGAATGATTGATAACTTAAATATTAAGCTCTGGAAACTGTCATCTAAAAGCAAGCCAGTACTAGCTTGTTGGGCTGGTCATGTTCAGTGCATTAATGAGAAATAATGAACATTTTGTTTCATCAAAATCTTTAAATTGTAAACTGTAAATTGGTAAAACTCAAATGTATGTGTTAAAACTATTGCTTATCAAGTCTGAATGGATTTATTTGGAATTTGTCAATGTTCTTTTTCACTCTGTTATGTATTATGAGTGTATTATTTATTATGTCACTTTTACATCTTCCACAAACGTTCCACACAAGTTGTGTGAGAATATACAGTAATTTGTGTGAGATAGGGTTCGATATGTGGCTAGTTTAGTCATTTAAAGTAGTGATGAAAAATGTCCAGCCCAACTGTCAGTGACGATTGCTTGATTAATAATCTGTAAATAAAACCAAAATGTTGCAGCCGTCATGACTCATGCTTTTCACACACTTACAATCTGAAAACTACTTAAAAATCCCATCATATACTATCTCAGGACATTTTGGCAACACATAATTAAAAAATAAATAAATAAAAAATGGCCACATCTGAGCACAGACTCAGACCTTAGTATACAAAGAGTAAATGTGGATCAGAGTTAAAATGAGTAAGACTCGGTGAGGCAGCTGCTACACGCTGGGCTATGAGTCAATTACACACCGTGCTGCTGCCCAAATAAAAGCCCAGGGGAACTTCACCACACTTTGGCTAGAACGGTTTGAGCAGATCTGACAGCATGGGAGAGCAGCACCTCATACTGTGACACACATATTGTACTACACGTGCACACGCGCGGGCATCCTGCGCGCACGTGGAAAGAGCTCATTTCAGTGTCACCTCACTGATTCTAATACCAAAAGGTTAAAGCCGTATTCAGAAAATGCATCACTATATGTAAAATGGATTCTGTTCCTTTTCTGTGTCAACAACAAAATGTAATTTTTCTTGCTGACATGTTGTGCGTGCGCGACCTTTAATCAACATCATGGCCAGGAGAGGTTAGGACAGGGTTAATAGACTGGAGGTGTCGTCAGAGGCCAAAGTGAGCAGCAACGTTCACGGAAATGGTGAAAATCGACTCTTTTACCCTTTCAACACCCAAATGACTGGTATGAATTCATTTGCATGGACGCCAATCTGAATTATGGAACAATGCACAGCTGCTGAAGCTCAGCACAGGGGCCAACACAACCAATTAGCAGCCCTATCATCTTCTATATTACCAGTGTTAGTGCTGTGATAACCTTTGTGGGCGGGGGGGTGGGTGTTGGTCCATGTGTGTACTTTATAGGTTTGTGTGTGCATTTAATTGTGTCCACTGGGAGCTTGACTACACAACAGAATCCCCCAGTAATCATGCTCCCACAAGCACCACTAATTGCCCAGGGGTCCCAAATGCAGGCTCACCCCAACCACACATGCACTCGCCTTTTCACGTGTGTTTTTCTTTCGGGTTTATCCAGCCCAGCACTCCATATTGTGTGCAAACACTGTTCGGTTCAACCTTCAGTACAGATACTCTTTTCACATTCACACGCTGCGTGCACTTGAGATCCACTGAAAGCAGGGAGAGTACAGAAGAAGAAAGAAAGGAAAATTAAACGCAACGTAAGCTGCATTGCACATCAACAAGCTTGTAAACGCAACATTTCAGCAACCAAGGACGACGGCGCTGCAATCAAACCATTCGGGAAAGAGATACAGGATCTATTCAAACCTGGTGCTCATCTCTTCTTTGATGTTTTTTTTAAATAAATATATCGCTTCTTATATCGTGATTCATTACATTTCCCGTTCCTTTTCCTTTTTATAATTTGATAAAAGGGTGTGAGCCATGCAGATATACTGTAGCTTTATTATTATTAGTATTATTATTATTATACATAGATTTAGCTTTGATGTTGTGACATCTAATGGTAAGACTGCAGCAAGCATACCAGACAGGATGTCATTCTATTTTACATTCATGCAATTCTGCTTTAAAATCCTTTTTTCTGGTTTAAAAGATATTTTTTTTAATACATACAAATCTGCCCCACTAAATATCACACTGGAATTTGAATATACTGCACTAACACTTGTGCATTATATCAGATAGAGAAGCACTTCACTGATATTTAGTTTAGAGCTAAAACGTTATTCATTCATCAGATTGAGGACGTGAACTAACTTTATAATGAGTCCACATGACCACAAGCACCTCAGCTTAACTCTCAGAAGACAGTTAATGCTGCCAGCGCAGACCTCTCAATTCCATCATTTCTCTTTTCATTTTTACATTACTTCAAATACAAATACATGAACACAAAGAATCCCGACGTCTTTTTGAAGCTGTACGACGCCGTCCACAGTGTCAAGGTTCCAGCTGCATCACGTGTGTATAGAGAATGAACTATTTTTATTATTCACACTTGTCATGTGGCTCCCAGTGGGATACAGAGGGGACAGATGTTCATTCTCATTAAAAATGTCTTTGCCTCTTGGGTAGAACAAATTTAGCCGAGTCTTATGATTTAGAACGGTTCTTTATAAATGCAGTCTGAGCTCTTGAAGTTTAGTTGTCAGTTGACATTTCTGTCTGCAAAGTTTGGAAAAGTGTGAATGCCCTTGCACTCGGTTTGTGTGTATGATGATTTTGAGTGTTGAGTTTAATGGGACAGTGGCTGGTTAATGAAGCTATATACACCAAGGCTTTGTTAGCAGAGATTAGTGACCATTTACATGGTGCTAATATTAAAACTCCGTCTGCAAACCCATCAGAAATGGCAAGGGAATATGCTAATGGGCTGTTAGCCTGCCCATGTTGATTAGCTGATAACAATGCTAAAGCTGACGATAGTAAGATAATGAATATGAGAGCAAATGATGCTGCTGGCTCCAAGTCATTGTCATGAATGTTTAAACCTAAGTATATTTTTTCTCCAACATCTTAATGTTTCTGTTTCTGTTTCGGATTATTTTTCAGACACTTTGCTGATTTTATAGATAAAGTGTGGGTTTCACAAGTGCTCCGTACACATTGGAGTTTTATTTGATCTTATTCGTTCTAATCCACTTCACATCCTGATAGCCGTCAATAAATTAAGTTGTCTGGGGGGAAAGAAAATAAAAAACAATCTGGCGTACAGAGCCCTCACAATGCTGTAATAAACATGATGATTTGGTTTGGAATGATTTGCTGGCATACTTGTCAGCAACAGAATGTCCATTTTGCACAGTTTATGATGAAAATATTAGGTGTTTTTTTGTAGGTGATTCAGTGAGTAATAGCATCGGGCATCATGTCACTTGACGGTTTGTTTACACTGCCATTTTGGCAGGAAGGGCTTCTGCGCAAAACCATCATAGTTCACTGTGCACTCTAAATCCATGGAGATCAAATGATCTCATCATTTTGTGGAGAATTATTAGACCTTGCAATGAGAGTATGGATAACAAACAAGATGTTTAAGCTAGTATGCGTTGGAATCGATACCTTACAAGTGGTGTATACTGTATGTTGCCTGGTATGTACGTCAATGGATTTGAAAAGCACTCGCCTGGTTGGACCCAGCTGAGTCTGCCAATGATTTGATTGTTGTGCTGCACAAGGACACAAGGACGCCATTTTGGCCAACCTCAGAATCTCCAGTCTTAACATGAAGAAGACAGTTTCTGTAAACATCCAACATGGTGGGCACTGAAGAGCATCTGTCTTTCCATTTGGCTGTTTCTTCCGTTGTAAAGGCGACATAGAATGCTTGTATCACACATATATGTTAATTATGGTGGTCTACTCACATATATGAACTTGTTGTCATGGTTAAAAACCTCCTAATCGCTGCAAACGAGCCGATCAAAATATCTCCTCACTGACGCTCTCGTCAGCCGCGCTGTTTCAGACCAAAACCACACCCCCAGAATGTGGACTGTGTTGTGATTGGCCAGCCAACGAGAGCTTTCCCACTGTCCTGTGATTGGCCAGGTACCTGGAAGTGACGTAATAGATAGGCCAGCTCTCACACAGCTCCCCCTCTGGCACGGTGGATGCTCTGCATCTCAGCAGCTACGACGAGAGTAGTTCTTCTTCTTCTGCGGTTGAATGTACGCAACCGGATGTCAACGCAGCGTTAACTGGAGCTTCTGGTCTATGTGGGCTTTAAGCGACTTGCCTCACAGAGCTCCTAAAGTGATTACTAGATAGCCATCAGTCCTGGAAAAGTACAACATGCATGCTTTTTGACACGTTCTCCATCACTCTGCATACATCACCTGGATAATTGGTCTGATTGGTTGTAGGTCTAATTACATACAGAGGCATTTTTTATCTACAGTCTTTGGTCACAACTCTTGGAAGTGGAAGGTGACTACACCCTTTCCAAACTGTTTGGCATTAGTCAGGCTAGATAAAGCGCTGCTTCCTGCCAAAATGGCTTTGTTTTGATTCCAACTGCTGCATGATGGGATTGTGTTATTCTCCTCAGCTCGACTTTTACTCCTCTACTTTTGTGTTGTGTTTAGTTGATGAAGTTTTGATGACTCCTACTACATCGGTCCATGGCTTTTCTACTACAAGTACTCGCATGCATATCCCCTTTGTTATTTCAGCATCAACTACTGCCTACACTGCTTATAAAGCTAAACAGTTACAGTCCAAAAGGGGAGTCGGACAATACATGCCATAAAACATGCCACAACATCAGGAGAACATCTAAGTCCAAGGGTCATCTGTTGAATATGAAATAAGTTTGTAAGGCTAGCGCTAAATCAACTACCGCAGCTGTATTTGACATACATTTTGATTTCTATACTGAAAGTTTTGTATGGTTCCAAACTTTTGGACCGTTCACAGAGGTAGTCCATGAATAATACTCAGTTCTCTCAACATCAAAGTACAGCTTGTGAGGTTGATGTTATGGATTTAGAAATCAACCATCCCCTCCGCCTGCTGTCCCACCAGGAACCAGGTGAGGGTTGAATGATTCAGTCCTGAGGCTGTGTTCGAAACGCTCTTCCGAACCTTGTTTTCGTTTGGAAGAATTCCATCCAGCTGTTTTCAGGTTCAGTAGTAAGTCACAACACTTTTTGAAACAGTTCAACAGTTGTGCTCCCACCAGTTTTCCCCCTCTTTCACATATTACCTTGAAGCTAAATAGGGAATTTACCATGACAATAGGAAGAAATGGGACATATTGTCTCCCACAGTATGGGAGCCACAGACATTTTAAGTAAGTCAACCAATAATGTACTATTATTAATGTTGCAATTTCTCTTTTGTGCAGCAAATAACATCTTCATTGTTATGCTACACTTTTGTCCATGCTGACATTTACACCAATGCCCCGTAGTCAACTTTAGAATAAAAGATTGCATAAATGCACAATGAGAATGGGACAATTAGGATTCATTTAATTTGAATTAGATGGTTTAGTAGCACAGTTGTCGTCATACAACTGCATATGAGGTCAAACTAACAGAAACAGCACACGAGCATTGCTTAACTTTGATGTTAACGATGAAGGAAACGTCCACCCAGATATCGGACAGAAAAAGAACCACTATGTTTTCCACTATGAAACCACACCCATGCAAAATGAGTAGCAGCCACTCACAGCCGTGCATTCAACGATACAACGAATGAGTCACACCAGATGATGGAGGGTCTAAAGCCAATGACATGCTGACTCTGAACTGTGAAAGGATACTTGATGCCAGACAAACTGTCAACAGACAAAAGTCATCATGATGCACTTCAGCATCACTTTATATATATTATATTTTAAAGCAGCAACTTAACAATTGTATTGTCACTGAAAAAGCTGCGGCATCAGCAGCTGGACAGCTGCAGATGGTGAAACCAGGCGTCATGTTTACACCACAGCTGATAAGTACATAAGCATGTCACATTCACACATGAAAACTAAAAAAAAAGAGAAAAAGCAGCCATGTGTTGACCTAGATTCAAGCATCGAGCTTAATACTGTAATACTATGTCCAATACTGTATGTATATATTTTCCATTACTCAACTATAACTGCACGCGGTCAAACTGCTTTGTTCAATTATAAGTTACTTGAATTTTATTTGAATATCAGAATCTGAAGATGCAGATATAAGAGCAGGTCTACACACATTGTGCTCGAATAAAACACCCACATCACATTTGGTGAGCCATAATTTCTGAGTTCATTTCCCAAACGTCACTGTGACCTTCTCATCTCGTCCACGTCTTTCCGCTTCCTGTCATGTTTGAATGATATGGTGCGTATTGCTCATAAAGCTTTTTTTCAAATTTATATCTCTTAAATGCCATTTTGTTTTTGTCATGCACCCTAATGTTAAAATATGGGCTCACCGGGAATATCTGCGATATGTGAGCACTGCAGCCCGATGAAGTTGTGTCTAAATTAACCAAACAATTTGTAGCGACAGCATTTCCAACAAGGATAAAACTATTTCCTGTGCCTGAGTCACTGCTGAAGAAACTGAATAAATACAGATGTGTGCTGAATGAGGAGGACTGCTGCTGTTATGAGGGCATGAGTCCGTCCCTTAAATGGAGACAGTACTGACATACAGGTGAAGTTTGAGAGACACGACACCAACACCACTCAGTGGTTGACAGGTGTGTGTGTGTGTGTGTGTGTATTTTCTGCATCTGTCTGTGAAGCGTTGGCCTACATACTGCATTATCTCTGGGGCCTACATTTAACATTTTCCATTGAGTAAAAGATGCTGTGTGATTCAGATGAGACAAAGACAGATTGAGACTGGGCAAGGCTCCTGAAACTGTTTCATTAAAGCTTCCAGGTCTGTAAGTCTGGAAAAGCACTGTGGAAAAAAAAATACAACCAAATCACCCGACCTCTTCCTACCCCCAAACACAGGAATAGTGCATGGTGCATTCCATTTGTAGTTGGAACTAGGATTTTTCAAAGTTGAGTTAGACATTCCTGTGTAAGAAATGCTCCCTGAACTAATTTCCAACTTAGAGTAACCTCCTGTACCTCGAGTTAGAATTAAAAAGAAGAACAATCATAATTAACCACAGACATGTTGATACTGTGTTTCTATTTGCAAAATACCATGTACAGCATTGTTATCGACAGGTGTTGCTAACAATGGCGAACAAATCATTTAGGGTCCATTTTTTTCAAATTGTTCTATTCTAATTCTAATGCCTTGTAGATCGGAATAACATATTTGAATAAAAGATCAACAAGATGTAAGAAACATACTCCATTATGTATGTATTAATAAGGAATAATGTGAAAAAGAAATATTAGACACAAAAATAATACAAAATACATATATATAAAAAAAGGATAATCTAATCCACAGTGACTATGCGGAGAGTGCAAGTGAACAGTTTGTGCAAAAGAACCAAGGTGCAAGGGTAGTTATTGTCAGGTAAGTGTTCTCTAAGTGTCTACACTGTGTCGTCCTTGTGACAGCAAAGCCGTATAGTGAAGAGGGTGGTTCAGGATGTTTCTGCAGGTTCTGTTTCAGTTTTATAATTTATTCAGTGATGCATTTTGGGACGTGAAGAGAATTTCAACATATAAGATAAAAAGCGTTCTTCATAAAGTAATTAAAGACGCACGCTTTAAAACCAACACTATTCACCTGAGTCTAAATGGCTCATTTACTATTTTGTGTTAAGTCCCTGTGTTCATAATTGTTTCTATTCCCCACTTTATAATTTAACTGCACCAAGCCATTATGAAAAGTGCTATGCAATTCTATTGATAAAGACAGACATGGATATGTAAATAGCAGCACAGTTTATAAGTATAGGCTTTTTTATGCATATGCATTGGCATTAAAACTGCCATTAGGTAGGAGCCATAAAAGTGAAACCCTATCTCCACCAAATCCAGTACGCTTTATTTTTTCTCCCAGCCACTCAGTTCTCCTTCACTGCAGCTAAAGCCTGCCCCACATGAGAGGATAATTGGCCAGATTTTGGTCCCGATCTGGCCCTTGTGGGTGCCTTCTGATTGGAGGTTGGTTTGAACAGATTATCTGGCCAAATGATCCTGTAGTGTGAGGGGTGAACAGATGAGATTTGAACGTATGTATCAGAGCGTTACCAATTTCCAAATTGTGAGTACTAAACGTGTGATATTTAAAAACTGAACAGTGAGCAGAACCCTGCAATAACCAATGGAAAACATAACTTTGTACAAGCTAAGTTGATTCCGTCTCCCCAGCCATGACTTCAGTGTGTTGTGTCAGTGGTCACCCATGTTTTTAAAAACAAGACAGATTTGAAAATCCCCTGATGGCTTAAATATAAGCAGCCGGTTCAGGTTGCTAAACAGGTGCCCACATCCTACTGGCACTCCCACTTAAATTCTATGATACATTGGTATATGCTGATTCAAATGTCAAGGACCAGGCTGTTTAATCTACACAAAGAAAACTGTCATCACTGGAACTCTGTGACTTTGTGACATAAACATATCCCTTGTAACATTGGTTTGGTCTGTCACAGCACACCAGGAATCACTGTGGTAATATTTCCAGTGGACATTTAACTGCTGCAGAGGATGTTAGGAACAAATGGGAAATGCGCTTCAGCTGTGATTGATTGCTCAGCCTCTTTCTCTGAACTGGAGAGAAATGAATGACTAAAACTACTGGAAAAGGGTAGTTCACATGCTTTACAGTCATCAGCCAGAGAGACAGAGGATTGTTTTTGTGGCTTCTTTTTTTTTTTTTTTTCAGTTTGGTCGCTCTCACACGTTTATTTTTCTACCCTCCATTAAAAAAAATAATAATTTCGAAACAAAACAAGTTGGAGAAAAAAGAAAACAACAACAGCTCAAAGCTTTAAATTGGTCCAATTACTGATTGGACCAAATGGACCAAGAATTACAGAAAACCTGCTAAGCCATGGTCGGCCTGCCGTGTTTTTGTAAAAAAAAAAAGATGACTATTTTGTGTTATTGTAAGACATGTATTAACAATACTTAAAGTGGACATATTATACCCTTTTCCCCCCATTAAAATAGTTCCCTGGTGTCCTAATGAACATGTCAGTGACATGCCTTGGTCAAAATACCATAAGGATGAAGAATCATAGTAGTTCAATAACCCTGCTAAACCCGCCCCTTTCAGAACGCTCGGTTTTCGTGCACGGTCCCTTTATATGCAAATGAGACACAGGCAAACACACACCCACTTCTTCCAGGGGGTTTCTGATTTGTCCTCTTTACAGCGCTTTACAGCTCTATTCGTCTCCCCCTCCTTCCACTAGTTCTCTGACAATATCAACATGGCAGCGTGCGCAGAAAACAGCGAGAGTGCCGTCACAGGAAGAGACGTCCTACATAAGGATCGAGCCGAACAGTGCTGAACTGTAAATCAGTTAAAAAGACTTAGGGACAGCACCGCTGATCGCCAGCTCGCCGGAGCACCGGAGCTGGTCAGTGGTGGCGATCAGCGGTGGCGAGGTCTCCGGAGTCCCAAATATAAGTATTGAAATGGTTAAAAAGTTGATTTTGCATAATATGTCCCCTTTAAACACCAACTATAGAGTCTTACAAAAAGGCACAGTCTTGAAATACTGTTTTAACAAACACAAAAAAATGTTTTTACTTAAGTTAAATCCTAATTAAGGCCCTCTTGTCAATCATAACACATAATGTTTGAAAAATGTGTCAACACTACAAAATATACATTTAAATCATTTAACTGAAGTTTGGAGAAGTAGTCACAGCCAAGTAATTTGGCAAGATCAAGTAAGGCTCCATAATTTGCATTGTTGGCAATTCCATGTTTTAGCAGCCAGTAAAGGCATTTAAACCCACCAATTATTGCCGCATGCTCAATTTGAATCACTGCCTTGAAGGCTTCAGTGATTGGCAAACCTGGAACATGAAAATCATGAAAGCTATTGGATAGTTCGTTTTAGTCAGTGTAATATATTTAAAATTATTTATTGTTGTACTTTTGCTTGCTGCCATCTCAATGCTAGTGCGACGGCTCATCGTCTCCTCCAGTGGTCCTCCGACTTTGGACCCTTTCTCCGTGACATGTTGCGTTATTTGATGAAGTTGTGGTTCAGTGGTTTTGGGTGTTCAGGTGATACACCTGACCTCATACCCCCGCCCCCAATGTGTTCACGTATTGACCATAAGATGTCACTATTGCGATTGGTGATACGGTTGAAAGCTCTATATACTGTCTTTGGTATC
Organism: Solea senegalensis; assembly: GCF_019176455.1. Classification (NCBI taxonomy): domain Eukaryota; kingdom Metazoa; phylum Chordata; class Actinopteri; order Pleuronectiformes; family Soleidae; genus Solea; species Solea senegalensis. The sequence goes on from NC_058035.1 coordinate 19,728,943, forward strand.
ACTGTTTCTGGTGTATATAAAAAAAAATATATATAAAAAAGTAATTGTATCTATGGCTAATGACCAAGCTAACAGCTGGAAAATGAATGAGTGATGTAGCACTGTGCTGGAAACGACTCATCACTGCCAAGGATGAAGAAGACAAACGAGTACTGGGGAAAACATTTAAATTAAATTAACCCAACATTTTTTTGTGAGTGAGAATATATTAATGACAATATTTCTGGCTCTTTCTTGAACCATTCTTGAAGTGTGCAGTCTTGACTGTAAAATGCTTATAAGGGCTCTACTTGAAGCAAACATGTAAAACAGATAAGAAGGGTGCATCAGATGTGACTCTGACCCAACTTACAGTTGGTCTTTAATATATATATAAAAAAAAAATGTAGACTATTTCAGGGAAATCATGAAACTGGATACACAAATTTTCCAAATCATCTGCTGGCAGGGAGCATGAATGAAAGCAATACGGCGTTGAAAATGTCAACTTTAATTTGCAACCAACTCTGCAGGGGTCACTTTCAGGACAGCTTTGAGCTGAAAAGCAAATACCTCCGTCTGCATAAAGAACTGAACCTTTGTATTCATCTCAAAAAACAACTAGTCTCATGAGTGAAAGGGACATATTAACCGCTTTCTTAAGTCGGAGCAAATTAAAGAGACTCTAGATTCAAAAGTTGTTCTCAAAATCAGCTTAGCAACAAAACTGCAGTCCCCAGTCAATATCGGAACATACTGAGCTCATTAAGACCATGATTAATGGCAGTTTCACAAATTGTAGCAGTGACCTTTTCAGATTATTTCTTCAGATTAATATTTGCTCAGTTGATGTATTCATTTTTAGCGCAAAAGTTTTGAGCACTGGCTGGTGTTTACAAAGGCGGCTGAGCAGAAATGATAGAATTCCTGTTGCCGATTTGTAACAGATCGTATGAAAAGGTCACAAAAAGACCTATTCTGCTGATGATATTTTCCAGTCACCTCTGGGACGTGAGTTGATCTCGCACTAATGCTTTCACAAACGCGTATTGTGCACCAGAAGTGTGATATCTTACACCTACAAAATCCCTAACTCCTAAAAGTTGGAGTAAGACTGTCCTCGCGGTCCTGAAAAAAAAGTCACATCAGTGGTGACGTGAACAAAGACTTGAATGAATGAATGAATTGAGGAGCTGGTGTCACACGATTGACTGACTGGGTACCGGCACGGATAAGCAGGTAAGTGCATGGTGTTTCCAGTAGAAACCAGAGGGATTTATACTGTGTTCCAGACAGAGGAGGGCACTATGATTGAATTTTATGATTGAATATCAGTTTGTTATTCATGTTATTGCTGATCAAAGCCAGCAGACACTGTTAACAATCCGTTATGTAGACAGGAAGTGAGTAATTGAAATGGAAGCTGTGGTCCGTGTACACAACTTAGTGGGCATTATTGTGAAGGAGGACTATCAAACCAACAATGCATATGATTATTCTTATAAGGGGTTTGATGTTTGACTCGTGAACGTGATTTAACTTTTGCACCAGAGATACAAGTGCAAATTAAAGTTTGGATTCACATCTCCTCTGGATGCATTACATTGCAAAGGCAGCATTTTTATGAAACGAAAGGAAGTGTTTATTGACAGACGTTTTTATGAGTGTGTGCAGTGGACAAAGTCAAGAGAAGAGCATTCTCAATCACTTGCCATCCTAATAGGAAAGCATCAATAGCCTCATGGCAGGAGGGAAACGCTTTTACAAACTGATCGATCTCTGACTCTTTGAGCCCCGACAGAGAGGAAGTAGAACTAAGAATAGTTTAAAAAGAAATAAAGTCCTAGAACAAAATGAGGGAGAAAAAGATGGATATGTGGGAAAAGCATTATATGAGATTACAAGTATATTTACAGGAGAAAGTGGCGAAGAAAAACATTAGGCAACCCACTGCAGCATGCCAGCGTCATGGATATCTGGATTGTGTCATCTGTACTTTAACCCAAACATTGCAAATTGAACGACAGTGGCAGTTTTCAGACTGAAACCCAGTTGAGATTAATATTTTCCACAAGACTCAGTAAAGCTGATTTACACCAAGGACTTGTTAGAATGGTTCTTTGATGAGTTGTCACCTTTGTGGCTCCTCAAGCTGTCCATGCATCCGACTATCCATCCAGCCCATTAGGATACACCACATGATCTTATTAAGTCATTAGTCATGGCGTGTGCACATCTTCATCAAGTACATAAGCCAACCATTTGTCGACCACGATCACCTGCAGCAGACTGTTTCAGCGGACCTCCTTCACTACTTCCAACAGAGCTGCCAATTTTTCTCAAATGTCTTCAAACTACAAAACTGCTGCCTACAGACCAATATATCAACACGGCATCCATCAGTATTTGATTTCATTTTTAAATGAAACGTCATCATTTTTTTAAAAACCGGCAGGAGCGTTACAGCGCGCATACACGGCTGCAATAAATGCATTGTGGCTCATCAACAAAGTGCAAACGTCCCTGTGTTCGGCGGCTGACGAGAGGATCCAGTGCGTTCGTGTCACATATAAAACAAAGTCAGCGCAGTTTTCCGCAGCTGTAAGAGATGACTTCCATAAATCTCTGAAAAATTGCTTTTGGTCAATCAGCTTTTTCAATTAGAGCAGTAGAACAGTAACGGAATACGATTGCAGTTCACATTAGCGATTGTACAAGTTTCATTTGTGAAGACATGGCTGAAGGCTAATCAATGACATGATCATTGACCCTTGTATGAACAGAATTTTAGATTCTGTTCTGTGTGATGTTGTTGTCGTATCTGTATTGTCTTAGTATGACATTGTTGTTGCCTTACATGTATCTAGCTGTAAATCTAAATCTTCTACTTTATTAATAATTTCTCTGCATTTGACCCATCCGAGAATTAGGAGCAGTGGGCTGCCACACTGAGTAGCACCCAGGGAGCAATGGGGGTTGGGTACCTTGCTCAGGGGTGGCAGCAATAGTGGTAGCAATAGTAGTTTATGTATTGTCCACATTATCCTACTGTCTTTTAGTTTCCTGCTCAGGGACCACAGATCCAAATCAACTGTATAGCTAACTCAGGTATGGAATTACTTCTGTACATGTACCAAGTTAAATAAACTAATAAACTTAAAATTAATTAAATATTGGCAAATGTTTTGTTTGGAAAAAAAGTTATGAAAAGCTGCATCACTACACATACTTGATGACCAAAACCAATGATTCTGATTCTGATCATCCAGGTCAGACTTGTATAAGTATAATATGTTTTGCAGCCTCATCATAAGCCTTTCATGTACTTTAGGCAAAAGTTATGCTTTACAAATACTGCTATCTTACCAACATACAAATACAAAACCAGCCAGAGTGTGTGTTTTAAGAAGAAACTCATGAGCAATAGGTTGAGACAAGATCAGATTATCAGATTATCAAGAATAAGTGAGTGATTGGTGCATGCGTGTGGGGGGTTAGCAGTTAAAAAACACTAAGTTTGAGCTAAAAGGTAAAAAGGCAAACCACAGTAACATTTTTCAACAATAAACCATATTCTCAAAGCTGATATACCCTGCTGGAGAAGATGTGTATGTGTGTGTGTGTCTTTTATTTGATTTATTTGTCTCTTTTTTTTTGTTTCATCTGGCACTCCATTGATGCTGGCAGTGAAACAGCACAAGATCTCAACACCACACCACTCAGAGTACAGACTCGCATCCTCGACATGTACTGACACACAGCCACTCAACACGTGCAGCGCAAAGAGTGTATAGATATAGACAATGCAGCTGTAAGAACACAGGCGAAACATGTCTGCTCACGCACAGAAACGCCGCGGCGCACTCATCCCCTCTTTTACAGTCCCAAAGAGCTGCAGAGCTGCTGCATAATTCAAAGTCAGATGTGCTGAAGGCAGAGACGGAGGGAGGAGAAAAAGTGACGGGGAAATGACTCGGGGAGAGGGATATACGTGTAAAATACCATCACTGTCAGAATGTAGAAGGTTAAAACGAAGATTTGGAAGTTGTAGGTTTGACAGGTTAAAGCAGGGATTTCATGGCAGGTAGTTTTTCAAAGACAGTTCACGTTGTATAATTTGTCTTTGGTCTGGCAAGTGAAAATATAAATATACTTAAAGTATGTGTCTCTTCAAGACAGTTGTGAAATGTGCTAGTGTTATACACGAACCGTCCCTTATTATAATATTGATATATACTCTACCGTCACCCCCAGAATGGCATTACGTATCGGGTATAATTAGGCTCAAACAAACACAAGTGAAATATTTAAATTCTAGTCTGTAATACACATCTGAGTCAAGCATTTATTACTGGCTTTTAAGAACCTACTTAATTCTAACTTGAATGAAACAGCCTCTAATAAATGGGAGAAAAAAAATAGTTCATGTGAAGTCCAAAATGAGGAACCTCTAATATCCTGAGGGTTATATTTAGCTGTGAACCACGGTCTAGAAGACATTATTCATCTGCTTTTTACAGGCAGTGTGACATCTCTATGAGGAGTAAACTGACCTTCATGTGTAAAATCAGCGGACTGTCCCTTTAAAGTGTGGTTATCCTCGAAGCAAAGTAAACGGAGGCAGTAATAGTCCCAGTCTCCTTTCATTTAAATCCTGAAACTGTCCTCCACAGACAGAGATGAAGGGAGGAAGAAGAGGTGGTGAGAGCGAGGGACTTTCATCAGGGCTGAGGAGCAGAGATTAATCTTGTTATCGGGGATGGGTGGCAATGAGAGGCACACGACACTTCTATCTATCTCTGCTCCAACTGCTCTGTTTGGCCCTGATCCTCCCTCCCCATAGAGGGGGAAAGAGCCAGCGCGAGAAAGGTAATTGGGAAGCTTCCAGGTGAGTTTGTGCGCACCTGATCGTGACCTGCACAATATCACTGGAATAGGGCAACACAATCTGCCCTTTCAATAAAGGAGATAAAGGAGATAAACACTGACTACAGCTGAGATCAAAGAAGACGCTTTGACATGCAGGTATTTGATGGGGATCCACAGTATTGCTGCATAACTTAGTTATAGTTCATCCATGTCTATCGTGCTTTTATTTTTTCATAATTAACATTTTGTATTGTTTTAGATTAACGGTCATCACCATATACATATATTGTGTATATTATATTGTGTGCATAAATAACAGAGTGTAAATAAAGAGATAAACCCCTGCACCAAGAACCAAACAATGTAACATCTATTGGGCTTTTTTTGAGGCACAACCCTATTTCCAGCTTCCACGAGTCCACAGAGATCCACTCAACGTGATGTAAATATTGTTATCTGCTCATGTGGAGCATCCTGACCCTTTACTGACGTACGTGACCAGCCCTACATTTTTAGTTCCCTGCAGCACTTTCCATCCCAGCTGGTCGCACACACACCTTCAATATTTGTGTCGAGAAGAAGACAGTAACCAGTGACAAGTGGGAGCATAACCCTGGTGAGAATTCGCTACTGTAATGGAATCCAAGCTCAAGTATGCTGACTCCTCCTTTATTTTTGAAGCTGTAATTAACAATGACATAATCAAAAAATAATAATCCATTTATAAGACCTTATATGCCCTGTGAACACAAATAAGTCCATATAACATAATTCAAACTGTTCATTATTGCTTTTAAGACTCTTATTGAGTCTTATTAGAAACCTGCCAATAGTTGAAAAAGGTATTTATTCACAACAATTGTAATAAAAGACAACCTTATATGCTTGTTAACAAGTTTTTCATAGCATGTGATCCCAAATATGAGTGTTAGTATTTGTATCAAGTGCATTTATTGTTGTGTATTACTGTTCATAAGATAGTTTGATAAAAGTAAGACGAGGTCGGTATTAATGATGATAATTAATGGCTTATTATGCAATCATTGACACTTAATGCCCCTTTGCAGCTAATTAATCGAAAGTGGGAACTATGAATGGAACCACATCTGTGCAAATGCAAGTGGGGATGAAAAGCAACTCCACTAGGGAATGTAGGGAAAGTATGCCAGGATTTTGTGTCTAATTCAACTTATCCAACATGCACCCTGCTGTAGGCCTGTAGTCGTATTTTGTGTCTGGGGGAGAAAAACAGAAGAAACCATTCCTGTGTCAACAGCTGTTGCGGGGATGATGTGGGGAATGTCTACAATGCTCCTGCACCGATGGGAGCAGGAGACTTAGAGCTTTCAGACAATGTTGAACTTGTCAAGGATGTGTGAAGATTGAGCCTGGTACAGACAAGAAAGACACTTTACATGGGACAGTGCATTATAAAAGGTTTATATTAATGGCCAGGTCTTGTTTCCGAGAACAGAATGGAGGTTGGTCTGATGAAGGTTAGACACAAAATGACATATAATGGGAACTAAAAATGTCCTTTTAAAGGTACACATTTATGGGGAAGTTGGAAGTTGCACCTAAATATCCATCCCCCGACTTACAAGTCTTTTTGAGAACCTATATACCTGTCTGCTGATATAAACATCTAAAAGTTTCATTCTGAGGTAATGAAAAACGTAATTTTCCAACAAAGCAAAACCGCAAATAAAACTTAATTAGATGACATTTTATTCTGATAACAACAATCATTGTTGACTGATTTGCTATACATTCTGCGATATAAAAATGTACACATAATATTATATTGTACTTGTCCTGAGCAGAAGTTTGAGTGTGATATTAAATGTATAGTAAATAGTCTACAGCTTATAGCAAGTTAAATGTAAGACTTTTTAATTGTCGGAGCAAAACTTAGAATATCTACTTCCTGGTGGTGGTATTGTGACGTCCTGGCCGATAACTGTTTTATTGGTGAAGTTTTTTATTATTATTATTATTATTTAATAGTTATTACCCTTTTTTTTTTATTTTCACTGACAAAATATAGTCATAAAAGCGTACTTCCTTTGTGTTAACATTTTCAAGACTTTTGAAATTAATTAAATCTAATTAATTGTTTACGGATCCGCAGGAACCCCGTTCACTATTATCATTCTAAGTACTGTTAATGAAATGCTAAATAGCAGATTTAATTGACCATACTGATATAATGATTGCATATTGAATGGCATATCTTCACAATGATACGCAGGAAAAAGACGAGGCCTCTTCATCCTAATAATGTTCTGTGATCTCAATCGCCCCTCGTAAGAGCAAGTCACAAGACGATTCCAAACGGTTCTGCCTCCTGTGAGCATCATCCTACTAGTTATTCTCCTGATTCCACCTAATGCTGGTAAAGTGAGACGCTAGATGGTCAGAATATATATAGAGTTGTAGAGCTACGACTCTATAGGTCACAATATAAATCTGTGAGAAAATGTGCCAACTTCTCACTTGATTCATAACATCAGCAAACATCCGAAGGAGTGTATGGTCTCAATCACTAGTCTCATTCATTCAGAAATGATACATGAAGGTAAACTTTAGGATGTGGCTATGATGTGATTGACAGCGGATGTCACAAAGCGCCAGCCCTCTCATTCAAATATACTCTGTTTTGATTTCAAATAACCAAGATGGAGCTGCACGAATGGCAAAACTCCCAGGCTTCAAAATGGCAGTTCACAAACAGTTCCTGAAATCCTAATAATTTGTCACTTGCTTGATGCTGGAAACTAAAGGGAGCAGTATTTATCCGTTAAAAAAAATGGATGTAGAAATGGAATGGAGAAAATCTCACCTGTCTTGAATGATTTGTCTTGATTTTCTTTTTCTTTTTTTCATCATTAATCATTCCCACTTTATCTGTTTTTATCAGATAACGTCAGGGAGACTTTCTTTTTTCCCACCTTCTGCTTCATTTCCCTACATTCTCTCCCCGGCTCCTTCCCCCATTATCCTCCAACACCTCCGTCCTTTCTTCTTGGCTGCAACTCCACCGTGAGTGTGGAGGAGTACAAGTTGATGCACAGCCCGTAAAGAAGTTTCCCACTGCGAGGGAATGGAAAATGCCATTAGGCTGCTTTTCTGCCCTCCCACTGTGGTGGACTTGCAAAGCTGCAGCTCTGTGGGCTGTGGGCAGTTGTGGGCGGCTTGTGGTGCTCACGACACATGATCACAGGGTAATGCATGGCATGCTTGCTGCTTATGCACTGGAATAACCTTGTAGGTTGTATTAACTCTAATTTAGATGTATATTCTGCTAAAGGTAATCTGTAAAGTTAGAGTCAAGTTAGTGTTTGAGATTTAAAAATGTAAAAAAAATTCATTCTCTAAAAACATAATCTGACAGTGTGACAGTAAGTGAGTTTGGATTAGCTACCGTATCTATTCACAGTGTGTCCTTGTGCCTGCGGAAGGCTGCTATCTAAAAACAACAACAAAAACAAAAAAAACTATGTGTAGCTGCAGCAAGGAGCAATTTGCTGCTCATTCAAGCTCATGTGTTAAGGCGGACTGGCTCATTTTCTGCCGTTCTTCTCGCTTGTCTGTTTGTTTACCTGACATTTCAACAGATGCCTTTCAACAGTACGTGTTGTCGTTCAATGTGTCTACTTCCTTAATATGAGTATAGTGAATATAATGAATATTATAGTCAGTGTTTTCTTCAACCTGGCAACCCTTTATGACTTCTTTTGTTTTCGTATCACAGAGAGTGGACGGTGCTCATTTCTCTGCCTGTTTGGAGAGAGAAACAATATTGTTTTGCTGTGAATAGAGACAGCAGGGAAAAGGCCATGCACATGTAGCATCTCAAAATGCTTGCGGAACAAGCCAATGGTGTTTTTGACCAAGGTTCCGCTCCTCATTAAACTATGACTACAATCAAAATGAGTGTAAAACATTACTTGATGGGGGTTCAGTATGCTGAATATGAACAGCTCCTAAGACCGAGGTCTCAAACACAAGGGCCACACGCACTTTTATTTTGAAATTGTGTAAAATACTGACGGAAATGTCGAGATTGCGATCTCCTCATGGACAATTGTGATATCATTTTAAACTCACACATATCACCCACACCTACAGAACAGTTGTTTATACCCACACTGCCTTGCCCTAAGACGGCCGATAGCACAACGACTGCAAGCTGTAGTTTTGGTGAATAAACTTTGATTAAGAAAAGGCAGACAAAATATATCCACAATAATTTACATCACATATTCAGTGTTTAAAGTTATTGTTCTCTGCTTTGAAACTACAATCCTGCAGTGTTACGTACTCTGACTTCAGTCCTCAATCCTAATTGTAGCTGGCTGTAAACATTACCACATTTTAGTCTTGACATTTCCTGGTGTTCAGTTTACACTCGTCACTGATCCTCCCTTGATACAGGATATCTGTGCGTTCCCCCAAACCCTGCTTTGTGCTTTATCATTACCCCTGTGTCCTTTGACATTGTTTGATTTCCAACAACAATCACGGTAAGACAATCCTTCAGCTGTGACAAATGCACTGATCCCCTCTTTTCTGCTAAAATGTCAAGAGATGGCCTTAAATCCCTGGGTTAGAGTGTGACTGACAATGTTTCAGTTATATTTTCAACTAAGCTACTGGCTCCATAACAGTACATCTTATCTTATTATTATCAATCTCCCAATTCAATACTATGTAGTCATATGGGTTCAATATTATATAAGACATAAATGTGATCAGTAATTAAGATTTGAAGATTAGATTTGAATGAGGCTGCTAACCTGTAGTCTCAGGAGCCTCCATTAACCAAATTAATTGAAAGTCATGTTCACTCATATTCATGTTCCTCCTTACCTCTCAGTAGGATTTGATTAAAGTCTATTTGTGTATCTTATCTGCATAGATATCATATTTGAGTAAGTGTGTAAAATAAAAATTGGCTTTTTACAATTTACCAGTAATGTACTTAATCTGTGGCCATTAAAGTGTTGTGCACTGCAGCTCCGTTAAAGGTTGTATTTGCCCACTTGAGTTTTATTAAGGCAAGAAGTGACTACATTTGTACTTGTATTCATCTTTTGAAAGTGAACAGGGAAAGTGAAGCACAATGAAAAAAGGCAGCTAAGTTTAAAAGTTGTCTTAAGTTAGCAGTCTGACTTTAAAAAAGGATATCCCCTGACACAATTTCAAACTTTGTTTTGATTTTATCATTCTGCACATTTTCACTGCCTGGAAGACGGCAATTATCTCTGAGCGCCGACTTGACCGCTCATCAGCTATAATCGTGTCCATCATTTTGAGGTAATTTCTGAGGTTGTTGGCAAACTTCGAACTGCAACTGTCCTCTGCACATTCTGCAGTGCAGCGATTTGTACTCAAAAGTGCAGAGGCTCACATCTTTTGTTGCATTAATGACCACAGGGACAAGGAAACGAGAGCAGGAGGAGGTTCTGAGTCATACAACGATTTGCATGATTTAAAGATTAAACTTGAATCTACTTTTGTCATTGAAAAGAAATCCATGACCAATCATAAAGTCGGGCTGAAAATGTATTCTGGAAAATACGATTCATTCAAACCTCTTACCTGCTTCTCTCTTCATAATCGTATCTTTTTGGCTTCACATCAGTTTGATATGATGCATTTAACTTTGATTTCTCACAAGTCATGATTTTTTATTCCTCTGTACTTGAGATCGCTTTGACTTCACTCTTATATCTGAGGTAACACTTTCAAAGCTGCCTTACCATCCACAATCCTTTCTCCCAACTGATTTCTTGCACAACAGCTCCGTGACTCTGGCTTGTCTGGAAAAGCTTCCCACTCACTTTAAAGCTTAAAGTAAAGGATTAGGTGTTTAAGTCTGCCACTACGACCGTGATGAAATACTGGGGAAGAGCCTCTCCCTGCAGATTAGACGCTCATCAGCCAAATAAGACTGGGACAACTCGGCTTCCCGAAAGGCACTTTAGCAAAACTGTGAAAATAAAACAACCAAACCAAAGACTTTGTGGCTTTAGCTCCTGTTCAACAGAATGCACAAGAGTTCCCTGACACTGTCTGCTGGCAACAGCTCAGGTAAGCGCGTCACCTCAGTATATTGGCGTGATGTAAGCAAAACAAACTTACCTGTTGTGTAGCCAGGGGAAAGGAGTACATGGATAGAGAGACAGGGTCCAGCCATGGTCCAGTCAAGCGGAAGGAGGAAAGAGAGAAAAAAACATCAGGCAAAGCTAAAATCTTTGAAAGTAAATAATTCAAAACATTCAAGCTCGACAGAGACGGCTTTTAAATGTCATTTGGGTGGGAATATTGAAGAGGAAAAAAACAAACAAACAAACAAAAAAAAACACCTGAATATAAATGATTTAAACAGGTGAGTGACTCATCCGGGAGTGGTGAGGGCACCGAGGGGCGAGCTGAGGCCCGAGCAGCAAATGGCTGCCACACATGGTGTACAGAGGTGTGCAAGTGCGAGTTCAGACACTTCTCTTGAACATGTGTAAAAAATCTGTCAAAAATAACGCTTCGTTATGACCTCACACAGGACCGAGGTAAAAGTGGCTGCATGCAAATGTATGCCGGCTCCCGGGGAGCTTGAATTACCTTTAGATTCAGCACTCTCTGCTGTGCAAATGAGAGAGGGAGCAGCCAGTGGCATGAAAGTCACAGCGTGGTTTGATATTGTTACCATTTCATTCGCTAAACCTAATAGCATTTCTTTTTTGCAGATCCCACAGTGCTCATATTTATATTCTGTGTGCGTCTAACGTCACCCATTATTGCTAAATTTGAACACCATTGTTGGGCTACCGGATTGGTCAAATTAAAATTCCTGATAAAATTGTACAAGGTGTCAATCATTAAATGGAACAGACATTCATGAATGCTTCACAAGAGGTGGGCCAAAAATAAGTCATTGGGAAAATGAGCCTACCTCTCTTAAAGTCAATTAAAATTTCCCTGTGGAGTTAATGGTCTCAATCTCTAGTTTTGGATCTTTTTCAATAGCGCATGATGTTAATTAGGTAAATGATGCTCTCATTTAGAGGAACATAGATGATAAAATACAACATATGCAAGTGGACACCACCAGTATCATCCAATAGGTGCTTGTTTTGCAATGTAAGATATGGGTCTAGGATTACATATGGTCTAGGATTGGGATGACATAATTAAGGTGATATATTGCAACGTTTCCTCCATAAGAATATTCTGTTTTGGAAGGAGAAGGAGAGACAAATGGCTGGAAGCTTGGTGGCAACTAGCATTCAGAGACTTAGGTACAACATGAAACCACTATTTACATTTACAGTGAAGTGTTTAGCAGATGCTTTTATACAAAACGACTTACAAAAGAGGAATAAGCAACATATAAGAACCAAGTGCAGAAGGAGAGGGGGTAACGCAGGTGCTAGGACAGAAGATGCTCCTGGAATCGGTAGGTCATTCCACCAGCGTGGAACGACACATGAAAAGAGTCTGGATTTTCTAGTGCAGGGTTTTGGCACCGCCAGACGGCAATCTTTTGATGAACGGAGTATTCCAGCAGGAACTTAAAGGCGACATCGAATATTTGTATCACACATATATGTTAGTTATGGAGGTCTACTTACATATATTAACTTGTTTTCATGGTTAAAAACCTCCTAATCGCTGCAAACGAGCCAATCAAAATATCTCCTCACTGACGCTCTCGTCAGCCGCGCTGTTTCAGACCAAAACCACACCCCCAGAACGTGGACTGGGTTGTGATTGGCCAGCCAACGAGAGCTTTCCCACTGTCCTGTGATTGGCCAGGTACCTGGAAGTGACGTAATAGATAGGCCAGCTCTCAGATACACAGCTCCCCCTCTGGCACGGTGGATGCTCTGCATCTCAGCAGCTACAACGAAAGTGATTCTTAAACCAAATCACTGAGTATTTAAGAGTCATACGAATGCTCTTAACAATTTATTTTTTTAAATAATGCAAACGCTTGGTTGCACACTTACATAAAAAGGCTCACAAGTTGTATGTGGACATTTTATAGATTTTAGATATAGATTTTTATGGTTGAATTGTTAAATGATTGTTGGGAGACAGGGAAGGAATCAGGCGCACGTGATGACGAGGGATGGGCGAATGAAATGGAGAGGATTCATTTATATATTTATAAATCTCTCTGACTATCCGTGGCCAATCGACAACCCCAGCAACGTGTTTATGTAACCATGGTGTCCAGGGTCACGTATGCCGGTTCCTGCCCCAGCGGCTCTATTTCAGGAAATGTTCCTGTGGGTCATGTCAGAGGCTACAGGACATTTGCCCTGTATTGTCATCCAGGTTGGATGTTATTGTTCCAAGCAATTATCCAACTGCACATCGGATGCAGTTCTCTATCACAGGAGCATTTATGTCCACAGCTCTACCTGATGTTAATCATCTGTGGTCACGTCGGTGTCACAAAGCAAAATAATTATGTGCATTTTTGTCTTGTTGATGAGCAGCACATGGACCGACTCAGGCTGTCCTTAACAAAGTTGTTTAGCAAAGTTTTACTGACTACTACTATGACTTTTAGTCTGTTTGCTGAGATACAGCCAGAAAATACAGGAATCCCATGAGTTATTCTACAGAGTCAAGCTTTTACTTATTTCTCTGTGCAGGTGATCCCATACTGCAGTAATATTGAAGTCTGAACTCCGTGGAAGTCAGTCCATGATTGTCAGTGTTTTATCAACAATATGATTTCCCTGCATTAGGACTGTGCTTGGGTTAATTCGTTATGTTTAAAAATGAAAAAGTTGCCAATCAGGTGCTTTCTGGAACAGGTGGATTACCACATCTCGAGTATCAGTGTGTTGATTTTCCTTTGAGAGATCCAAAGATGTGAACATTCCATAATCTGTGGTATTTTGAACAATTTGATGTGATTGAAAGTTGGTCTTACCATATTAACAGCATCCATATGTATGTAAGGCTCAAGCACGTCTTGAATAAACCCGGTATAAAAGACTCCACAGCAGCCATTTTTGACATGAACAAATCCAATTGTCATCCATGACATTAATTGGGATTCCACTCCACTGAGGTTTAAAATACCTCAGTGATCCTATTATTAAGGTGCATGGGGTGACAATAAATACTGATCATATTCTGTTGTGTAATTGTCTGGCTGTAATCTCAAAAAGAGATTGAGGAATAATCATATGGTCATCATAGCATTGATGAAACAAACAGAGCTAATGTTGTCCTGATACTTTTGGACTGTACTATATTTTAAGGAACAAAAAGAAGAAGCACAAACTATCGACTTGTTAAAACTAAAAGTGAACAGGAGCCAGGCCTTTCCCTCTGACAAACTCCTACAAGACACATTCATACATCTATCCAGAAAAGCCACAGCGCCAGCCAAGTCTGTCTGTACAGAGACAGATTATGAAACTGCAACAGCACACGCCCAACACAACCTCATCAGCTCTGCCACATCTGAAAAAGCACATTCCACTTCTGAGCGGGCACCTTGTTCGGCAGTGCTCCAGGCCGCTGATCAATGAGAACATGTCCGGGGATGCTTTTTAAGAGAGCTGATGATAGAAATCTGTGCCGCACTCTCTTAGCAGCCATCATTTATAAAGCCCCGAGGCGCATGGCTAGACAAATAATCAGAACAAGACAGAGTGTGCATTTCTGCAAGTTATCTGATGCCGCGTCTGCATCAAGGTGACCAAGGTTTTGTCTGGCAGGAACAAAAATGACATCCGATAGAGAGCCATTAAGCACTTCCAGACACAATATGGAACTTTATTGCATGACTTGGTTGAATTATTGATTCTGATTGATCAGTTATGACATTGTACAGTCTGGGTAACACTTTACGTTTACAGTACAGTAACAACATCTGTGATTAGAACAAAATATTACAGTAATACCTCTCATTGCTAATGCCATTTCCAACTTGATAATTGTGTGGTTAAAAAGGAGATACTATTACAACAGTACTATGTCATCGTGACCTAAAACAAATCTCATTGTAGCTTCCTGGCAGCTATCTGTTAATATCATGCAAGCAGCAGTAACAAGAACCAGTGAAAATGTCATTGTTGTAACAGATTTACTTGCAGTCTGACAGCGGTGCCCTGCAGTTAAACACATTCAGAATCCCCTGTGTCTGCCCTGTACATCATCCTGAGAGTTTACACACAGACAGAAGAGGACCACTAACGATGACCACTGCATAGAGTCGCGTAAAGGATGCAACTGCTGCAGTGTTTCAAGTATGACGTGTTTGAAGCGAAGAATAAAATAATAAAGAAAGTAAAATTCCATCCTCAGCACCTAATCAAAAGTGAATTTTCAACTGAGCAGTTGTATGAGCTATGAAAAATTCATAAACTCATGAACTGTTGGAGGAATGATTTCTTGTGACTACTGCAGCTTTACTGCGCTTGAGAATAATGGCGTTTGGTTCAGTGTGTGTGTGTGTGTGTGTCTGTCTGTCTGAATGTGTTGGTAAAAAGACAAAGGGACTTATTTACTCCATTTCATCACTTCTGTTTCCCTCCGCACAACGTCAAGTCATTGCCTCTTTAAATCGCTCCCCATCGTATGCACTCAGCCAGCTTGTTTGCCAGTATCTGGGACAGGGTTTGTGACACCATTGTGTGCAGACGGGGGCATTTGCCACGGAGAAGAATGTCCCAATCACCACCGTCGTGCATGTGAATTCAGATCACACTGGAAGTAAACTACGTCAAGCAGATTGGAGACCAGAGCCAAAACTAGCTTGTCAATCAGCTCAATCAAGCAACTCTCTTTCCAAGCCAGTTTTCCAGCAAGATCACACACCTTATTTCCCAAATCCTAAAGAGCCGAATAAGAATCGGAGGAAATGTATTTCACTGAGCATGTGGCCTAAACGTCAATTATTGCAGCTCTACATTTTGTGTAAGAAGCATTTTATCTTGTTTTTTATATGGATTGAACATGTCTGCCTTAAATTATTTACACAATTACAATTTACGGCTGTCTTTTTTCCCCAGCACCCAGCATACTTTTCAACAGCCAACATAACCAGAAAAAACACGTCTGCAAGCAGCACTCGTGACCTAAAAATAAAAATACCAACCAGAGCCCTCCTCCCAGCTGCTACTCCAATAATGGATTTAGATGACTTTGCTGAAGGAATATACGAGAAAGAAAATCAGCTCGTTTGTTTGCTTTTCATTCGATCTGGCCGAACGTCTTGCTCTTTTCTTCTCCTCTCCACTTTCAGCCATCCAATCATAGCCCATGGCCCAAAGAACATTTATTTCATTATTCCAGCAATATGTGTTTTAGCTAAACACTGAGCGTGTCGTGAGGAGAGAAGCATTAGCATGAAGCATGTGTGATGGTGCATTCCATTTGCAGTCTGAAGTCGGAATTTCCAAGGTCTCCACAGGAAAAAAAAAAAAGTCATATTTCTTCATATACTTCCATATACAGTAGACCAGATGAATGACAGAATGTCAAAATTGCCTTAATGGATGAGTGATGATTCTTCTTAATGTTGAAAACTGATTTTAAGGAAATACACAAAAGCACCAGGTCATACAATAAAGCATGTTAAATTGTCTCTGGATGTCCACACACTGGCACAAACCAGATGTTTTCCTACACTTTTTAGATAGCTGGCTAATCCACAATGTCCCAACATTTTCTTTAATTCCAATGGAAGCCACTTATTTCTTTCTATATTTAGCGTGATAATGCCGACCCCTTTGCCACTGTCCAACCACATTTTCCTGACGGACACAAACACATTCATCTTCAAGCCAATGAGTCTTTAGCCAGACATTTAATGTCCTTCAACTACAGGGTGTCCAGGGACAACATCAATATTATATTTATGCCCATTTTCTCATCTTTGAATAGGCAACAAGAAGATTTCAGCAACAAGGTCAGGGCAGGTCCTTGATCGCCCCTCCAAGAAATGCTGTCAGGGCTGTCTTGTCTGGCTGTGCCAGTTTGTCTTTACAGTACATTCAGTAGATCATTTTAATGCTGTTGCTTCTGATATGTGCCTGGTCTACCTTGCTGGCCCTCTATTCATTTTCTATGGGAGAAAAATGTCCTGATCAAGCCTCACATTCTGAGGTATGAATGTTTGAAATTGGCTGAAAAGGGATGGAGAAGGAGGTAGCGACCAAGAAAGGAGTGATGAGGCTGAGACACACTGAGACACAGAAGAATATTGGACCTTTATTGTTAGTCTCTGTAGACCTGTTAGTCTCTGCATGTTTGCCCTGTAATGTACTGGTGACCTGTTCAGTTTGTACCCCACCTCTTGACCTGTGTCAGCTTGGATCGGCTCCTCATGTGCGGGATACATTAACAAATGAATAAGTGAGGAATTATGTCTTTTAACTAGGGCTGTCAAAGTCAGTCATCATCTAACCGCTTTATCCTCCACCAGAGGGTCGCGGGGGGTGCTGTGCCAATCTCAGCTACATCGGGCGATAGGCGGGGTACACCCTGGACAGTTCGCCAGTCCATCGCAGGGCCACACACAGATAGAGACAAACAACCATTCACTCTCACACTCACTCCTACGGTCAATTTAGAGTGTCCAATTTACCTATTCCCCACATTGCATGTTTTTGGACTGTGGGAGGAAGCCGGAGTACCCGGAGAGAACCCACGCACACACGGGGAGAACATGCAAACTCCATGCAGAAAGGCCCTTGTTCCAACCGGGGCTCGAACCCGGGTCTTCTCGCTGCAAAGCGAAAGTGCTAACCACTACACTGCCGTGTGGCCCGGCTGTCAAAGTGAATGCGTTAATTATTGCGATTCATACCGCCGAGATTAACGAAGTAAAATAACGCAGTTAAGTTTGTTCACTTCACTAAAGCCGGGAATTAGCAGCAGCCTGCAGTCATTCAGATACTGTAGGAGAGACTGATATAGTAGCTTAATATGGAGAGAGGATTGTTGGGCGGGTAGGTTCCATTTTTAAGATAAAACAAAGTTCTATGCAATATGACGACGACCTGGGTGTCACGGCACAATTTGTTGACAATGACTGGAAGTTGCGATCCTTTGCCTTGACTGTCAAAAAAACAGATATGCGACTAATTGCGGAGACCTGCACAGTCGCCGATGAGTGGAAAGTAAGTGGCAAACCAACCACTCACCGATAGTGCCCATAATATGCTGGCAGCTTGCCCGGGGAATTCCATTTGGACACCTACGCTGCGTGGCTGACTGTGCTCGTTCTCTCTATCATGAAAATGTGAACGTGTGAGATTCTAAGGAGAGTCTCAGGTGGATTTTTTTGTCGCGATGTTAACACATGATCTTCTTGCATACAGGATGGCTGTCATCCATGTTAAGCCTTTATTTTAAGATGACCTGGTTGGCACTTCATAGGCCTGAGTCTCTTTGAAATTAAATTGTTGTGTGTGTAGTTCTGTGTTTTAAAAGGCAGTAAAAAGTTGGATTACTCATTCATTTAGTCATTAGAATACAAAAATTAATCTAGATGAATGAATTTCAAAATGTTAGATACATTTTTAAATCTATTAAAAACCCTTAACGACAAGATACTGTGTTCTTATTTTAGGAAGAACATATTGACACTATGAGACACAATCATCTTCTTCTAAACCTAACAAAGGTGCCCCAAAGACTTTAGTCTCCAAGTGACAAGATGGAGGTGATAGAAACCAATTTTCCATCACCTCCATTTTGTCACGTTGATAATTCTTAGTCCTCAGGTCGGAGACAGATGATGGTGCTGCTGCAGGGATTGTTGGGCTCTGCCCTGACCCTCATCTTCAAAGCTAATATTTAGTATAGGGCAGTTCTGAAATCACTACTCTTATGCTTTGGAGAACAGAAGAGAAACAGAAAGCTGTTCTCTCACAATCACAAACAGGGAGGGCTAATTAGAGCTTCCTTTACCGTATTGGCGTGCCTGTTTTTTTATTGTGGCACATTTATCACAGTGAGGATTGCAAACACTGCAAGACTATTTTTGGATTTACAGTCTTTCCTTCACGTGTCCACATTAATGAGTGCCTCTGTGTGTATGAACATATTTTTATGTACATGTGTTATTGTGTGGCCTTTGGTGACTATGTATGCACACACCATTAATATCATTCAAAGGTACACTGAAACCCTATTAGCTGGTAACATATTATGCTTTTGTTTTCTGCAGCATAAGCGTAGCTACATTTGAAAGTCTGAATAACACCCATGTATAAATCCACTGGCATAACCATGATGTGAATGACATAATCCGGCCCTGCTACCCCACCTTCATCACCACCACCACCATGGGCTCACTATACAAGGACAAGATTAAGCAGCATGACTCTCAGTGATTATAGGTGTAATTGGATTTCTAATTGGTTCTCTCTGCTCTCTGTATAGTTACACTTCACCACAATAAATGCAGAAACCCATTTACTCCTTTTAGCATCTGCAAATTAGCATCTCTCCCTCACTCTGACAGCCTCACACAGCTCATCACTAGGATGGAAAACAAGTGGTCTATATGTGCACATGCATAAAAATACTGAATCTACACACCTAATAAATGTCTAATAAAGTGGCAGGAGTGGCATCCATCTGCAGCTTATCTGCTTCACGGGTTGACTCAGACCAGCCTAGTCCCTCTCCTCTCTCGCTCTGGCATAAATTTTTGCCCAGAAAACCGCTGCTGGATCATCAGTCTGTCTGGCACCAACAATCAAGCTACAGTCAAACTCACTCACCTCACTCACCCGAAACGCATTGCACTGCTACAATGTGATTTCTGCACACACACCAATGAGCGATAGTGAATTTGACCTCTGCATTTAACCCATCTTCACTAAGATTCAAGATTCAAGAAGTTTTTATTGTCATTATGAGGACATAATGAAATTTTTGCAGAGACTCCCGGCTTAAGGTACACAGTAAAATAGCAAAAATAACAGAAATAACGAAGGCGTGGACACACACTATCCACCAGGCGTGGACACACACAAACCGGCAGCAAGTGGGCAGCACTGGGGGATTGGGTGCCTTTTATTTGTCTTTCTTGTGTTATTGTGTTTGTTGTTTCCTCTCCCTGTCTGCACCTTGGAAGACGATTGGATGATTACAAGACAGCCTGCTTGCTCATCAGCTCATCTACTCTTGCATTTAAGCCTGGCAGCTTCCTGCATGAAGATTGTATGCCTGCAACAGTGGTATCCTGATCGAGTCAGCAAGTTTTGCATTCCTACCCTGTTTTTTTTCCCTTCAGCTAATTTTCCTCTCCGTCTGCTTCAGTGTGAACTCTCGAGTGATTTGTGCATCCTGTAACTACCACTGGACCTTGGGCCCACAACCACGCCAGCTTTCACCAACACACCAGCCACGCCAGCGCAACCTTGCCCCACTTCTGCCTCTGGATTCATCACCGCTCAGTCATTCACTTTTCAATAAATCCCTTTGAACATTTTAACTTGTCTGTTGCTACACCTGGGTCCAATTTTGTGCAATTACAATAAATGTATTCCATTATATGAACAAAAAAAAATGTTTTGTCACAAAAAGTAATAAGATGCATCACAACATTTACATGTGTTTACAGCATGATTATACTATATTTCTATGATTCCACGTCCATAGCTTATAAAGTCATTACATTGCACTTAATGTATTGAAACACTGCATGATTAAAAAGCCTGTCGGTGCAGATGTAAATGATGAATCGCAACGTAAACACAAACGTTAGATTTAAGCAAACACTCGAAACTCTATATTGGTAAGTTGTTTTGCACCATAGCCACTCATTGCTAATGCTGGAATAATGACCTTGCACATACAGCATGCGGAGTAGAAACTCTTTTTCTTTGAAATGCCCTGTGATTTAAAGTCACTCATTCACAGGTCAGACTTCCCCAAGGCTAGAAACAGGTCCTATAAAGAAGGTGTAGATGTCTATAAATCACTTGTTTACATTATGCTGAAAAGGATTCTATGGAATCATTGCCTTCTCCATCACTGCCACCTACCTCTGGGCAGTCCCCTCAAATATTTTATACACCTGTTTTACAACTTGTTTTTTATCATATTTTTTAATTACTATTTCCTTTTTCTATCAACATCTGTCCAAGCCGGTCTATCATTGAGTGTGTGTGTGTGTTTGAGTTTGTTAAGCTCCACTGAGGACTCTTTAAAGCACTCTATGAATAAAATGTATTATTATTATTGATTTGTAGCACCCTAAATCATCTGCCTACCCCAGCTTTTAATTTAAAACAGGTCATACCTACCAGTGTGCTGCTGTTATTCCTGTATATATTCCGGCAGTAAAGAGGTCAGCCTCCACCAGAGCCTTTACTCTGCATCGTTTACTTCTTTACCACTGTTTTGTGCCCTATGCTCATTTCACCTGTCATGTTTTCTTCTCGCCGAGTTTCCTCTGTAACCTGTGTACAACAAATTCCAATACATACACTCCTGCTAAGCCAGATACCAGACTGTGTTCAGTGGCTGGTCCATATGGCTGTGTCTGCTATTTGGCTTTTTTTCTTCTCGGCTCATACATCATGGCCAGCCAGGCTCCTGCGACAGGCTAGAGCCCCGCATTTGAAAACACATTACTTTTTAAGACCTCTTGAGAAATTGTGAGAGGAGGAAGAGTAATAGAGCTTCCCCACGCTCTCTATTGTAGAGAACCTGCTGTGCACGTATGAGATGGTGCTTTTGACTGTGTACAATATCCGGGTTGAAGGTTGGAGCAGACAGTTACGGTACACAGCAAAGTCAGCCAGGTATTTATGATTACTTACTCTTTGACATATGGAGAATTCATCTAATTGTTTGGTTTCTGTGCAACCAGCTTGTCATCAGCTTATCATGGTTTCATTGGCACAGTGCGAGTAGAAATACAATGGTGCTTTCATGTTGAGTTCCTGACTTCAAGTGCATAAAGTGCAATAAACTTATAAATTCAAGCTTTTTGTGATCAGCATCATTTTAACATTACATTTATTTGGGTTAAAGCTCTCTAGAAACAGCTCTTTTTTTGGCAAGATAAAGAAACTCCATTATGCATGAAGCTTGTGTTATATCCTTAATGTATCTTCTTCTTCCTAGACTTTGTCCGCCTCCATCTTCTTCTGTCCCTTGTGACCTCTTATGTTATTGTAAAACATAAATAAAAACACAACAAGCAGATCATTTTGATCTCTTTGTGCAGAAGGGGACTGCCAAACCTGGAATCAACCTATGTGTCTATGAATATTTCATATGAAGACCACTTGTACAAACATTGATCTGTGACTACAACAGTTTTTCAAATAGATTTGTGCAAATTCATTCATTCAATCGACACGGTAAGGGTAATAAAATAGATTCCTCATTGAAAAAGTAGGCAAAACTGTGAACTACCTTTAATGCTCCTCAAAGAATGTATAAAATGGGAGTAAATTAGCTAAAACAAAATGTTTTAATAATAATTTTCCTATCGCTCATAGTGAAGCTTGTCTTTCTACCTCTTCTCCAAGTAGTTGCGTTTGACAAGGCATAAGGGATGAGACTGGTGACAATTTGAAGGTTTATCCTCATTGATTTTAGCTCAAATGTAATAAGCAAAGGTGTCTCCTGCAGACTCATTTGACCAAAGAGTCAAAGGGTGGGTTAAGATTCACATACAGGGTCTGTATCTCTCAGGTGACTGTAAGGACCCTACATTCCACGATGACAACAAAAACATGTCATAGGAAAGCAGGTAAACAACCCACAAAGCTTAAATACATGGATATTGCCACCAGTAAGTCAGAAGTAAAGCAACCTCTTGGATGAGAGGACAAACATCTTTATGGAAACAAAGATGTCCAGAGAGTCCAAAGGGTTTGGACATTGTCTGGAGTTGGCCTTTCACATACAGTGTGGCCGAGAGCGGGTCACCGTCTGTGTGAGGTCAGTGTTCGGTACAGCAGAAGCTCTGGAGGATCCATGTGAGAGGATATTGGAGAAGCTTCACAGAGCATTTTTAATAGGTGCAGACAAGAGTAAGACAGTTTCACTGACACGTTTTAATATATCGGCACACGCGTTTGAAGTCGAGTGACACTGACGGATTCTTGACCTAGAAGCATCTGACAGTCTGAGGTAATTGTTGTACTTTTTGTTACAATTGTACTGCCTTGTGCCAGAGTTTAATGACTTAAGTTTTGGTTGAATTTAATCCTTGTTTTAAGTAAAGATTACAGACTATTTTGTTTACTGCCTGAATAAGCAATTGGGGACAAATACATTTACGATGCATTTAGAGACCGTTAAAAGTTTTACATTTCTGACATTAGCAAAAAAAAAAAGGAAATAAAGCCTGAGAGCAATAATATCTTCCCCTAATGGTCTATAAACAGCCTTTTTTAATGCTTGTAAAAATGGGTCTTCAACGCACAATTCAGCAAGGGAACATCTTTGTTTCAAGTCCAATACAATAAATAAGATGCCCTTTAAATATACTAGCTGTTGTAACTCCTGCAAGTTCACCCTAACACAAACCAAAAAAGAAAGAAAGAAAGAAAAAGATCTGTGTCCTGCATTGTAAAGACAATTCTGCTAAACCATTTTAAACCACCACATCTTAGACACTAAAGGTCTCTTCCAGGTATACATCCGTCTCTTGAGTGTTCTCTATCTCGAGTTCCTCCTTCTCTTAACGCTTCCTTTGTCTCTTTATGTCTGTGAGGGACTTGAGATAAAAACCTTCAGGGTGGCTGGAAATAATAATAAAAAAAAAAGAGTCAGAGTACAGCAGAGAGACAAAAATGTCTGGAGGGATGCCGTGATGAACTGGAAGGTAGGTAGCGGAGCCAGACACCAGACAGACTGCCTGCCATTGATCATACGCTTCTCAATATGATTTTGGATTTTTATTTTTGATTGGCCAGTAAATGTGAACTGTCCTACTGTGCACTAGGGATGGAACAACCAATATCTCGATAAATCACCTCCAATTATTTGATCTTGGATTACTATTGTCAGCATTATCACAAAACTGGAATACAATTGACATGAAAAGGCCCCAGTGATTTATTTCAAATTGCCATTCCCAGACTTTGTGATGTATCTGGATTTGTCTCCATATTTTGGAGGCACTATTTCAAACGACCTGAAAGACATTTGACAAATAATGAATTTACATATGTGGTGTGTCTCATCATTTCCATGTAGGGAGACAAGTCTACCTACTATAAGGTGACTGGGTCAAATGACCTGGAAGCAACTGAAAAAAGTGATTTTCCAAACAAAAAATATTAATACAAAATTGGGGACCATTGAAATTCAATATAAAGAGGTTATTCTTAAACCTTGTAATTATAGACACGATTCTACACTACATTGAGGTGTCTGGAAAATAATGCACTAACTTACATTTGTAAGTTATTTAGAAAATAAATAATGATATATTTACAATAACCACAGTGATTCCACCCAGGAATTATTGAATATAACTTTCTGTAAAGTTGACACATTTGTAAAAAGACATTTAAATATTTTGGGTTGTGTGGGCAGAAAGCGGAAATTTGTTGATGGTCCCTCTTGTCATTGGGTAACAAGCGATCGGGATCAATAACATTTATTGTTGAAACACATGCAATAAATATTTTGAATCATAGTGATGTAGACACAAATTATTATTATTATTATTGTTATTTTCATGTCTGGGGCTCAATAGAAATCAGTCCCATGAACGTATCAAGAAAAACAACACATGGATTTGAATATATTGTCAGATCACTTTCAGGCCTTTTTGTTAAGTGTGAAATGGAAATGGAAGACAAGGGCTCAAGCCAAGCTCATCCAGTCAGTTTTTTCCCCAGATGTTAACCAGTGTACATGCAGATTTTAGATATGATATATATTACATGTATAAAATACATGTAATAATGTAATATATGCAACATACTGGAACTGGGCTTGCAGATGCAGCCTAAATGACTAGATAATGAGTGAGGGTGATCATGTGATCTCTGAGGACATATTTTTAAGATAACTGAAGGGGAAAAAGCACAACAATTGTGTGTAATCTTTTAAAAAAAAACCTGATATTGTTAGATCATGATTTTGGTATCAGTATCAGAGATGAATAAGTGGTATTGAACCATAAAGTGTATACACAGAAAATATTTACAACCCCTAACGATGTATGTATGTCAACTTAATTTTTACCCTTTACCAACTTCGTAAACACCAGCAAAACAAAAAGAAATCCTTCTTTTTTGGTTTCAGTGTAATGTTGTAAATGAAGCTAAATTCACACCACTTTCAACAAATCATGCAAAAGTTGATCTCTAACCTCAATTAGCCAAACTAAAGGGTTTGGTTGGTGGCACTTCTTAGACTGTATACACAATCTGGACAAAGGCGCTCCCTCGAGACACAAGACAGGGAAATGAAGTCTGGATCTATGTGGCAAGGCAGGGCCAAGTCAAGTCTGGAAGCTCATTAACTACATCGAGAAAAAGAAGTTCTGTGAGTGGTTACAAGGCTTTTGAATGATGTTTGTTTTCAGCTGGACAAGTAACTAACTAATCATCAGCCATCAATCCTGGAGAGCAATTAAGACTATATTGGGTGGCTGAAAGTGTCTGTGCACTGACCTTATCACTTTCTACAAGGAGATTCTGCAGGAGATTATGAGTCACAATAACAAAGTCTCCTCTGGCATCTTGTCTGAATGCAGTAGCAGCTTCTTACTCGCCATGAAACAGATTCTACAAATGACGATAAGCATGAAGAATATGTGGGCAAGGTACGAGGCCATAAGGTTTCTGTTTTTGTTGTTTGACCAGCTCAGAAATGCATAGGCTGTCAGTTGTTAAATCGATTCCTATTTATAGGTTCTAGCCAAAAAAGTTGCGTGATAAAAGATACAGACGTAGATTTATTCTCTTTATTCTCACATTGCTAGGAGAACCGTAAACACTGTAGGGTGAATGGAAGACAGAGGCTTGGCCTTGACATCTGTTGTCTCCACCAAAACCCCCAAATTAGTGGCCGTTGTCCCAAGAGGCTGAACGTCGATTTATACTTTGTCGCTTCAGACGTTTAATTACCGTTGCTCGGCATACCTTAGGAGTCCACTGTGTTAGAATTGGTGATATTTAATGGTGAAACAAATGGAGGACGGGCCACACGGTGGTGTAGTGGTTAGCACTCTCGCCTTGCAGCGAGAAAACTCGGGTTCGAGCCCCGGTTGGAACAAGGGCCTTTCTGCATGGAGTTTGCATGTTCTCCCCGTGTGTGCGTAGGTTCTCTCCGGGTTCTCCGGCTTCCTCCCACAGTCCAAAAACATGCAATGTGGGGATTAGGTGAATTGGACACTCTAAATTGACCATAGGAGTGAGTGTGAGAGTGAATGGTTGTTTGTCTCTATCTGTGTGTGTGTGGCCCTGCGATGGACTGGCGAACTGTCCAGGGTGTACCCCGCCTATCGCCCGATGTAGCTGAGATTGGCACAGCACCCCCCGCGACCCTCTGGTGGAGGATAAAGCGGTTAGATGATGACTGACTGACTGACTGACAAATGGAGGACTTATCCACAAACCCCACTTGTTCTCACGTTACACTTCAGAAATATGGTGGTGGCAGCGGTGACATTGGATATCTATTTTTAATATATATAGTGGAGTGGGTTCTGGTGACTCGTTCTGTTTGAATAGGAGATTAAGCTGCAAAATGGTGAGGTAAAAATAAATGAATTACATGTCACTTGTCGGTCAAACAGTGAGTTCTTCATACTCGGTGCCTTCAGTGAGACTAAAACAAAGAGAGAGACCTATTGCTATATACTTTAGTTGCATAGATAATGACTTTCATGCCCACCGCCTTTGAGTAAACAAGGTGACTGAGTTGCTGGGGGGGGAGAGAGAGAGAGACAGAGAGAGAAGGTGAGGAAGACGGACGGAGAAGAGCTGGTGAAAGGACGATAGAAGTCCAGAGGAAATGTCATCACCCCTGCAGAGACATACCTATGGTCTCAGTATGAGCCTGCACACATTACGCATGTGCATGCGCAGTGATGATGGGGACATGAAGAACCTGAAAGGTTAATTAGTCACCATGGGGTAAACTCAAAGGGTGTCAAGCTCAGCCTCCTTCCTCATCAGTCTGTTGCTGACTCTGGGCTTCAGCTCCCTGCTGTGTTTTTTGATTCCAGGCAAGAAAAGACGACTTGTGGTCTAAATTAAGCAGATAAAAATATGTAATAATAGTATTAATTCATTGCCAAACTTAGGAGGATACTTGATGTAAAACCTGGGAAATGATATGATGGTTATATTAATGAATTTATCTGCACAAGCAGATGCAGGCTGGACTATCGCACATGCTATTAAAGATGAATACTGCCACTAACTCATACATCTCTGGGTTGTTTTCCCAAAGTAACAGGTCTGTGTGAAAAAAACAGACACATCTTCAGACCATTATCCCCAGTGAAGACACCTATAGTGGGTTTATAAAAATGATGTCAGTTAAGATGTAAAGAATCATTATTGAGGTTATTGTAGGGTTGAAAACATGAACCGAAATGGTCAATGCAGCTTCATAAAATAAAGTATCTTATTGTTCAGCCTAATGCACACTGTTGCTGAGTTTAAGTAACACATGGCATAGCTGACATGTGCCAGCATAGTTACTGACTCCAGTAGTAGGAAACAGACAGTTTTCCGTCTTCATGGTACACTACTTATCCGATACTTACAGTATCGTGGGGGTCATAATACACATCCCACCATGAAAAACACAATATAGACTCACTGAGTTCTTCTCTTAATTGTTTTGGATGTGGAGCAACACAATTCCTCTTTGTGCTTTAAATTGAGCCATATTTTTTTTCTGCACAAACCTCATCCTGGTGGCAAAACAAATTACCCCTTGAGATACAGTAACGCTCTGAACTGAACTGAAAGGCTTATGGGTTGATGTTTTCCTATTACTGTGACACTGTGCAATCCATTTTGTAACATTACAATGACAAGTTTATCCAAGAAGTTGTCATTTTCAGCTTTAAGGTAGTTCATGTTTCTGTAGAAATGAGAGTGGAGGACACAATAAGGCTGAAAATAGAAAAGTTGGCAAATGTTTGGCTCACATACTGGCATAAATACATTATATCATTGATGGATTCCTTATTTTTTACAATTTGACTTTGAGCAGTAAACTGTAGAGACTCACAGCTCAGTAGATGTGGAAGTTAAGTTGAATAGAAAGGCAGAATTCAGCCATCACGAAGATTAATGACCTTGTGACTTTTTAACATAGTTGGCTGGTATGCAGTGTATATGAATCACTCATTAGTTTTGACTAAAAGAGACACGGAAAATGCCACCAACTGTCCCACAGAATCACGGAGGCAGCAGAAAAGCGTTAGTCATCATTAGTAGAGTTTCTTAACAAAGTCACGACTGATGTAAAACAGCTACAGATGTACGCAAAATAAGCCACAACAAAGCCAAGGAAGTCTTATATCTGCTTCTGAGTTTTGCCTCAGATGACTAACTAACTACTTCAACTTGCTCCACATGTGACAAGACAACCATCTGTGAAGGTCTTGTCTGATTCACATTTAGATCTTGATTAGCTGTCTGTCCTGAGTGATCCGATCACAGGTCTGAACGCTCCCGATTCATCCTGAATTCACCCTTAGATTTGATCGAAAATTTGAGGACACACGTGGCCACATTGCTGAGCAAAATTCATCCTCAAGACGGATAAGAGACCGTCTCCTCAGCTGATGTCCTCTGAGTCCCGCTGCAGTTTGTTTTATTTTTACACTTATCAGCGCTCGTATTCGACTTCTTTTGGTTTCTCCCTTTAGAGGTCGCCACAGCAGATCATCCGTCTCCATCATGTTCTATCCCCTTTTGTCCTCTTCTGCCACACTTGTTGTCCTCATGTCCTCCTTGACAACATCCATGAACCTTCTCTGTGGTCTTCCTCTTTTCCTATTGACTCTTCCTCATACTTGTTCCCAATATAATCACTATCCCTCCTCTGCACATGACCAACCCATCTCAACCTTGCTGATCTTTAACCTTACTTATTTATTTGTAGCCACCACAAATAACACATTCATACGCGTACAGTCGGACTCTTTGAAAACACCATTTCATTCTTGCACAGAGATGTGGCAGCGTGTATTTCAATACAGGGCGAAGACGTCATGTGATCAGAGGAGATACGTGTGATTAAATCATGGATAATGGATGCTGTTTTATAGATTCCCTTGCAGTAGTCAATACAAAGTAGTCAAAACAATCCTGTGTACTATACTTTTAACAAGTGTCTGCATGGGAGTCTTCAATTCTCCTGCTGTCAGTATGAGGCAAATGATCACGCACATGGTTTTGCAGAGACACAGTATAGTAAAATAAAGTTCTGTGTCTCTCATTGTTCTCAAAAACGGACTGCGCAGTTAATCAGGCAAATAAACTGGCTCAAAAACGCCTCACATATGCTGCATACACACTCAGACTGCCATTATTTGTGTTTTTACATAAACCAGTGAGGATTATTTTGGGCCTAAAGCTATGTAATATACTGCATATTGTGCTGCACTGCATGTGGTCTCTTTAGGGGGCGTGTTGCATATCCCACGCAGCACCCTGGCACGTAACAGGGAATATGGCACCCAAGTTTCATAATACATTGCCTGAATTTTAGTTCACTTTTAGTCCCTTTTCAAACAACACTTCTCTGTACTTTCTCTGCTTTGGTTTTCCTTTTGTTTGGCCTTTTTTTGTGTGTGTGTGTGTGTGTGTGTGTGTGTTTAAAGACAGTCCCCCCATAGAGCTCAGTGCTGCCTTTGATTATCAGAGAAGACAGAGCGTCTGAATTCAGCCACTAGGCCATTAATCTGCCGCTGAGTCTGAGAGATGGGGGCAGCTTCAGAGACGACCTGCGGGGAATTATCTGCTCGCTTCTGAGACCCACTGCTGGGCTCCGACTGCAGCACGAGAAACACACTCACCATCGGCCACCTGGGGCAGCAGCTGTGGACGCTAATGCGGTGAGAGACTCGACTGATGCAACTCACGGTTCATGAGTAAATACTGAAGCCATGTTCGGACCAACGTGGGCTTCAAATACATGGACACAAATCAACTTTAACCACATTTCACTGAAACTTCTAATGTTACAACCAAGCTTCATGAATTCTCCCAAAATGGAATGATTGCATTACAACATAAAGTTGCTGCCTGGCAGCCATTGAGGACTATGTATATAAAATACAAGTTTCTTAATGAAAAGAGAGAGAGATTCCAGCATTATTATAACATTTAACATTAATTCACTACTTTAACAGCTTCAGTAGGGTGCCAACATATAGAAAATGACATACATTGTACTACTTAAATGCAGTATTATCCACCCCATGCTGGTAAACCTCGCACAGAGAGATTAACCATTAGAATTTAATAGTAACTGTTTTCATCCTGGAATTGATGGCAGTCTGGAGCCACACATCATTTTTCTGCAGGTTTCTCTTCTCTATTTTCTTGTCCTCCAAACTGAGCTGAGGTTGTTTACAGGACGTTAACGTTTGATGGACGGAGGCGTCACTGTCCTTACATGCCCTAAACAAAGATGGTAAGTGGGGAAATCGAGTGGAAGCAGGGGGAAACTGGTGCAATTCAAAAAGCTATTTACTTGCAGCTAAGGTTTATTTGCAGATCTACCTTCGCAGAGTGTACAGTAATTCAAGGGTTTTACATTCAGCTGGAACTCAGTACCTCATACTGTGAGTGCACGTGTCAGAATTTACATCAGACAGATATTATTAATTCAATTGATTTCTTTTCTGTTTTAACATTTTGGACTTTCAAATACAAGTGCTCCTTAAAAAACTGAACATTCAGAGATGTATTAATTATAATTTATACATTTTTCATTGGTCCAGTGCAAGAACCCTCAGTGATTGCGACTATAAAGCTTGTAATCCACGTCATGTATGCTGATCTGCTTCAGGCTATTTATGGAATTATGTCAACTTATACATAATGAGAGTCTTGTGCATGAAGTTGAAGTGGAATGGAATAGGAGTGGACAGGAATGTTAAAGCTTCCAGAATGGGAATAAAATGGAACTTTTACTGTGGAATAGATTTTATACTACATTTATTTGAAAACAGTAGATTTTGTGTTTGACATGCGATTCTTACAAACAATTTTAATGGACATTTTAGAGCGATGTCATCATCTGTGCATCCAATTATTTGTTGATTTGTGTTACTTGCTGTGTGATATAGGAATATGTTTATGTAAGATTGACATGGTGTATGTATCTGTATATGGTAACTTATATGGTATTTGTGCATATACATTTGTATTATTATTATTATTATAATATTATAATTGCTTTGGGTGGCTGTGTGTGGGCTAGGGAATGTTTTGTTTTGTTAAATGAGAAAAATAACAAACCAAACAAAAAAAAAACACTTTTAAAAATAATTTTGGTATTTATTTGAATAAATGATTGTAAAAATTAAAAAAATCATGTTCCAGCCAACAAAGTGGTCCCTGCTCTGAATGGACTGATCCACTGTGACTGTCTGTGTTTTTGTTTCATCCAGCACACTTTTATCTGAGTCTGTGTGCTTTCTCTGACTAACTGCAGCGTCCGGTCTCAGCAGTGTTGTTCTCTTCCCTCCCTCCCTCCCACCCTCTCTCTCACTCTCTCACACATACTCTCAGTACCCATGTGTGAGAAAGAGCTGGTTACGTAGTCACACATGACATGATTAAAGTTGACCGATATTGTCTTGGTTTATTATATTAAGTTATTCTACACTACACTTTTCACATGTTATCTCTCTACCAATAGATTTTAGTAATTACAAACAGTATGTATGCATATTATGCTACGCCTTCTGACAGTTCCTGGCTGATTTTTGTGAGTCTGTTACTTTATAGTAGTAATGTGCAATTTCTTTATAGTAATTATTACATTTTGACAAGTGACAATTATGAAAAGTGCCAGGCAGCAGATGGCTCGATACTTTACCGGCTATTTTGTTCAAAAATATATACATTTATTTTTCCTCTTTGGTTTTTCCCCGTCTTTCAATCCATCCTTGATTTGGACGTGATTTTATTCACATTTTTTATTGGCCTAATTTGTGAGTTTTAATTCTGTTAATTGTTTGTTGTACTATTTATTTATTGCATTATAGTTGTTTTATTTTATATTATTTATTTGTCCACCTGTTTGGATTGTAGTGCGTTGTAATTTTTATTCCTTTATTGTTTGCCTCTCGGATGTGCACAACAAATTGACCATCTGGGATAATCATAAAACAAAAAACAAAAAAATGTTATTGTTAGACAGATGGATGTCTTTTCATTCCATGGATCTCAGTAAATACTATACACTTCAAAAATATACAATATATGCCAAATATGTGTACAATAATCAACCAGAACATCCCCATTGATATGAGATTGTGACTTAAAACCTTACCATTACCATTTCTAAGTAAAACATATACACTGAATGTATCTGGTGTTGCAGCTGACTCTTCACCACATTCACATGTATAGCACATGTAGTATTTAATTCAAACATGACAAACGCACAACAAACTCCTATAACCTTTGAGATAATCTAAACATCGGATTTAGCGCTGCATCCATGGAAGTGTGTAAGATTGTATTAAGGCCCCAAATCCTTTAGACATTTGATGGATGAACCAATGGGGGGGACAAAAGTGTTACAACACCATAACACTGAGCATATACATATTTTTTTTCTTACTTCAATTTTGCATTTGAATGATTTGAAATTGTTTCTCTCCACACTGTGTCGGTCTCTGCTACCGATTCACTCGGTGAGCGAGCTGGAGCCCCATCTGAGGTAGGAATTTATACCTGCCTCATTTGCCACTTTGTTGTTGTGATAGTGGCGATATGAAAAATGTGCTGCAGCAAGAGAGCAATTTATATTTATTTTTCCAGCAGAGTTCCCCACAGAAACACTTGGGTGGAAGAGACACAGAAAATGTTAATTAGATGAACAGACACGTGTGACAGCACTTTCCCTGACACACAGCTCTGGGTCTGATTTTGTTATATATCTATAGTGTATTGGATTTCTCAAACACAATTCATCTGTATTTAGTCTGAATGAGCCGCACTCTGCTGTATCAGTTTTTCCTTCCTCTTCTGCATCCCTCCGTGTATTTCTCGCGGCTTAATTGTGTTATTATTTTTCATCATTATGTGTACATTTGTTTTTCGCCGGCATCCGCGTCCGCACAGTCTCTCTATGACCTCAAGGACACGGACCCAACAGTACAGGGCTGGTAAATGAATCATTTTCATATCACAGTTTCAAATAATGCAATTAGAATGTACCACATCTAACGAACGATTCGTACTCTTTCGCTGTCTCACAAGGTTTGCCACACAGCTAGATTCTCCAATTAGGTTTCGCAAGATATGTGTTTTGGGTTGGTGGCGGCGTGTAACAAAGTAACAGAGATGAGAGATGTCAGCCAAGCAACAGACCACAGTGACAGATCAGGTCGGGAGCAATTGTTATGTCCATTGCGATGTGTTTCAACTAGAGCTGGGCATAGATTAATTTTTTTAATCTAGATTAATCTCACTGCAATCTTGGAGTTAATCTAGATTAATCTAGATTAAAATGGCTCATTTGAATTCTTCTTCTGCTAAGTGGCGCTCCTCTGTTTTCATCACACCTAACATTAGGAGTAGGACAGAAAAAGTATATCAGAGTAAGATTGCTAGTAGTAGTAGGCAACTATCAGCAACTAATCAGCAAAACGTTGATAACGTTAGCTAAAGCTATACCGCGTGAAGTTAGTTTCAGGTTGGATATTCATTCAGACAGTTGTCGGACGCGACGGTTGGATATCCAACCTGAAACCATTTTCACCGTGGTAAATTACATAGACCGTTATAAAACAAAAAATGACAATAAATTACATAACGTAACGTTACCTACATCCGCGCTCAGCCAGGTCAGAGCCTTCTGGGCCAGGTATACATCCGCGCTAACATATCAAAGTGAAATTCATAGCTTGCTCACTATGTGGACCCAGGTCCCAGACCCAACTTTGAGAATAGATTAACGGCGATAATTTTCTTATCGCGCGATAAGAGTCTCGCGTTAACGCAGCACGTTAACGCCGTTAACGGCCCAGCACTAGTTTCAACACTGTTAAAGAGACATCTCAAGCTGTGTCGTTTATTAAGATGCAGAAAGGGAAAAATACAGTATTTTCTGAGCGCTAAGACGGTGCCATTTGTGCCTCAACCTAACCGAATCCATGACACCAACAAACTATGTATTTATCTCATAACTGGGAGACTTTGTTTACTGTCACTAGTTTCCTTCTGGTGTGCCAGTCATGCTCACCCTGCTCCTAAAACCACAAGTGAATGACTCATGTCAAATACAAAGCTCCTACGCTTTTCTCTTTGTATTTTTACTAACGTGTTATTATTTTGTACTATTACATGGTTAGAACTTTTGTGATAAGGGACATGATAATGAAATCAGAGCAAATGCAGACACACTACGCAGAGAACATGTCTGATGCACGTTTGCTGCCAATTCGCTATGCGGCTTGAGTTGTTTTACAACAGGTTTGCCTTTGAAAATCATTAAAAATATACTCTTAAATACTCTCATTACTCTGTACTCGACTCAATGCCAGTATGAACATGCACATTCATCTTCGTCTTGCGCAGTAAAGCTTTGTTGGATAACAAATTAATGGACTCAGGAAACTAAAATGCTGCACTGCTCTTACTCTGAAACTGGTACATAATGTGTTTTGTTTGTGACGCATGGGACAGGCAGAAATATTGAAGACGTCTATTTTGCAGTAAAACGTATCCATGTATTATCAGAGAGTGACACCTGAGATTCTAAAGAAAACGCAGCTCCACACAGAAAGGTCCTCAGTCAACCCGGACTGCAAACCGGTGACCTTCTGTTGTGAGGCAACAATGCTAGCCACTGCCCTACTGTGTTAAGATATGTGCCTTAATGAAAAGAGGAGACCAGACCTTAAAATATAGTTAACATTTTGATGGTATTTTAACCAATAGCACATTTTACTCTGAATAGTGAAGTGAAGTTTGACAAAAAGCCATACAATTCAAATCCTAACTTCATTTTTCGCCAATAATTGCTCAGCACGATCCAAGACAGTGAATGAGGACTGTTGGAAAATGCATTACATTTTCCTACCTCCTTTGGTGCTTCATGCCCCTCTGCCTGGCCTTTTAAGCAGTCCTTCATGGCCAGAGCGTGGCCCCAACTGCAGATATAATATAATCCTACACCTCTCGTGTTACAGAGCAGAAAGACGTGCACAGAATAAAAGATGGGGAAAACGTGAGAGGTAACATAATCTAATATGATCTGTGAACCGTGGACCTCCTGCTGCTCTTATGTGGTGGGTGTTGTCTGTGGAGATTGGCAATATGTGTCTCCATCTTTTCATTAGTTGACTCCACTTTCTGTCTTTCGAGTTTCATAGATTGGCTTTAATACAATGTAACCAGCATTTTAACTGAAATGAAGGTGGACTTACAGTGACATCGACAGTGAAATCTCACACTAGAAAACTGGCATTTAGTATAACAAGTATAATACTAAATTTAAATACTAAATTTATTTAGTATAAATAAATAAAATACTTCTTGATTGTGACTCCCTGATTCATGTTTTTTTACTCCACTCATAGCTCCAAATATAGTAACAGATAATCCCGAATGTGTCTTAAATATGAAAAAGTACAAGTACAAGCTCTCAATCTCAACCCAGTCCACTCATATGATCTGTGCTTTTTTTTCTTTGTTCCTTAATAACATATTGTTCATGCAACATAATTTACAAACATCAACATAGCTGATGCAGCTTGTTGCTACTGCTCCAGCTCTTTTTCCTGTGAAGCAATTTCCCTGCGGGGATCAATAAAGTATTTCTGATAATGACCTAGGGATTGAAACACCTCCTATATTTAAAATCGAGTGAAAAGTAGGCTAATTTTCCCATAAACCTCCATTCAAATAGAGTTATTTTTGCAACCTGTGGTATGATCCCCTGGCGTTTATTCAATAAGTTGTTACTTCCTGCGTAGACTCACGGACTCGCTAATAACAAATCATGATCTATGATTTGTAATTAGCACTGGCAGCCTAGCGTACAATCCCTTAACAATAAAGTTAACATGGTAGGAAAGCAGCATTACGCCTGAGCCACACTGGATGCATGTGCAGCGTGTGACGGCTGCACTTCTGATCTGTGGGTGCGTGTCTGTTACATGACTGT
The DNA here is from genome assembly GCF_019176455.1 of Solea senegalensis. Classification (NCBI taxonomy): domain Eukaryota; kingdom Metazoa; phylum Chordata; class Actinopteri; order Pleuronectiformes; family Soleidae; genus Solea; species Solea senegalensis. The sequence continues at coordinate 19,765,138 of NC_058035.1, forward strand.
GGCAGAGCTGCTGCTATGTTGTACACAGGGTGCAACTCTGGCATGAATAATGCAGTATCATTTTAAAATATGCGTATGCATGCACATAAATGCCAGGACTCTACAGTATGAAAGTTGTGCATCAACTGTCCTGTGGGAATTTCAAATAAAAGATATGTTTAATGTTTGAGTTCACTGAGGAGCACATTCAGTCTTTTTTATGTGACATTTATGGTCATGATTATCAATATGGACTGATATGAAAATGTTGTGTCCTGACAACATTTTTGGCCAAAGCATCCGGCTCTACTATCTCCCCATACATCTATCTGGACAAGTATTGGCAAAATAAAAAGAAAGCAGTCATGCTTTCTGCCTGACTGCACTCTAAATTTAGCTACCGCTGCAATGCAGGTGACAACCTAAAGCCAGCAACAACATATTCTCTTCTGCCTCTCTCATGCTCTCCCTCACACACACACACACACACACACACACTCACTGCCGACGGACCAGCAGAGAGGCAACAAAAGCATCACAGCTGTTTCTGTAGCAAAATGAAATGGCACTCTACTCAGGACTCAAAACTCAGACTTATCTTATTTACCGTCATTTGCCATTGGCCTGTAACGCGGTCAGACGTTGCGTCATGTGTTGAAATAAAATATGCGCTCGTGTGCGTGAAATGTTAATACGGTGGTTGCATTTCTGTCCTGCATCCTCCCTCTATTTCTTTACTCCACACACTCCACCACAGTGCAAGATTGGTGACCGAAAAAGGTAGAATTTTATGTGTGCCAATGGAGAGAAGGAAGTAAGAGAATCTGATTAATGCACATTTCCTCTTTATATATTCATGACTATTTCCTGGAGTCCATTAGAAAGACATGACTTATTCAAGTGGAGGTTTTGATTGAAGTTCTGTCTGTCTCTGCCGTTGACTTGCCCATCTTTCATTTTCCAATTGTCCTTTCTTTTGTCTCTGCCTTTCTGTGGGTCTGATCTCTGTCCTCTCTCTGTTCTCCAAAAGCCACCCAGCTCTCCAATCAATCAAAACACTCCAGAATGAAAGGGTGTGACAGATTATATTCATTCAGCACCACTTAGCCTGGTGTGGTTGTATGAGAGTAAGGGTTTGACCCTCTCTGAACTTGGGATGAGAGATGGTTTGGTTGTGCGAAAAAGCTATTTGAATATTCAGTGTGTAATTTGTCAAATATTCAAAACTCCAGGGGATGACAGCTTGTGATAGTAATGCAGGGTTCACAGCATGTTGAGCAACCATGAAATGCATTCAAAGACCCTCATCAATGTCATCACTAGAAACGTTACATTACATGTCATTTAGCAGACGCTTTTATCCAAAGCGACTTACAATGGAATTCAGTACAATCAGCCAGGGGTGGAATTGAACTTGCAACCATGATGTCTTTCACACACAGGGTACTGGTCTTAACTACTGAGCCACTGCACCCCCGAGAAAGATTGTTTTATTTATGCAATCATCGATAAAACACTTGTTTGGTATCTTGCCATAAATAGTCAGAGTAACTGATGCAAACAATTGAATAATCAAATACTCATACCGATGAGTATTCATGACCATCATTTGTTATGGATCTGGCAAGTTAGGTGTAATGATTTGTGGCTGTTGCTGCAGTCCTTACTGCGCGCTTTCCTGTGAGGTCATACTTATGCATTCACAGCACAGCTGAACTATTTTTAGGAGCCTAGCATTTCGGTTCAGTTTGAGGAGTTACAACTGTAAAAGTGCCTAAATGTTCTACATCACTCCACTTTCATTCTCCCCCCAGTGTTCAAAAGCATTCCTCCCAAATGTGTCTGGCTCAGTCTGCAGCCACAGGGATGCAGTGATCACAGTCTCACATTGATTCACAATATTTACTGTGAAACAAACACGGAGGATGTGATGTTTGGCTCTCTTTGACGATGGCCATAGTAACATGGCCGGTGTCTCCACCGAGTCGAGCCTTAACTGGAGGGCAGGTCAGAGTTAAATTGCAAGTTAACACAAGCAGAGTAAGTGCAAGGGAAAATGCATAAAGAGCAACTGAGTGGGAGGAGGAATTTTTTCAGTCATCGTGGCTTAGTCCATTTCCTGCATATATTTCAAGCAAGAATTGTAATGGCATGGGTAAAAAGTCAGCGTCTCATTAAATATGTTTCTTCCATGAAATGAACTGATTCCCTGTGCCAACAACTAACCTCTGACATGGAGGCTTGCTATCACAGCATGACAGTAACAAAAATGATTTTAGCCACGTGCCAAAGGGCTCACCTTTAGACAGGCTTTTGTGATAAACAACTAAAGTTTGTAAACGGTGTCCTCTTCTTTACCAAAGTCCACAGAGAAAATCCAGATTTTAGCTCACGTTTTTTGTACCGCTGCCTCATTTAGCAAGTTTGCCCTTCGAGGCAGTTTGTGATGTCGGGCTATAGAAATTAGGGATGCACGATATATCGGCATTAATATTGTTATCATTTTTCAACATATCGGCATCGGTCCAATGAGTAAAACTGCACCGATTTAACAACCGATGTTTATACCCGTCTAATTGCTGTTTGTGTAGGGGAGGGGGGGCCATGCGGCATTTGTTTGGGCATATGACAGCGTCAGTGACGCAAGCGCAGCACAAGATGTGTGTGTGTGTTGAGGAGAGAGAATGTCAGCGGTGTGGGCGATTTTTCAGGGCGTCAATAGAAGATACGCGAAAAGCATTATGCAACACTTGCAAAGTCGAGGTAATGCGAGGAGGGTTCCGTGTCAAGTCATTGAATTCCACAAATTTGATCATGTCATTTGAAAAACCGCCACCCAGAAGTACACAAACAACGGCAGGAAGCTAACGCTAGTAACATTAGGCGGCAGACAAAAAGAAAGCAGCGCAGCTGGGACTCGACCAAAGGAAGACATTGGTCAGGGCAATAACGATCAAGGTAATGGAAATGATTGCTCTTGACGACCAGCCGAGGGTTCCGACGGTTGATAGCGCATATTGAACCCCGCAACAACCTGCCAAGTCGGCGCTACTTTTCCGATGTTTTGCAATTGAATAAATATCTGGTTGCCATGAATACTGGCAAGTTTGATAAAGTATTTTAACATGTTTTCTTTATTATGGCAGCTCTTAGTAGAGCTTGTCAGGTATTGTTTCTCGTATCTGTTGTGTAGTTTTATTGTGAAGGGAAGTGGCGCGGTTGTTGTTGCCGGGAGGAAGGGTTGTTGACTTTATTTACGTACCCAGTATAGATGCCCTTATCTCGGTTACAGTAACTTTGGCAGGGTATTTTTTTTATTTACGTTCACGTTTGTAATTTATGATCCAAACTTTCTCACATGAGTTTAGTGAGTTGAGGGAGTTAAACTGTACTGTAATTTAGTTACACACTTGCTACAAGTGGTAAAGGTTTCTAAAAACCTTCACTTGTAGTTGGTTACTTGTGTCTTATGTGACCTTGTTATTTGGAGGTAAAACATGTTTTGAAAATAAAGGAAGACATTCAAAAATTCAGCTTGCATGATTTTCATTCTGTACAAACTTTTATCATCTCAGAAACTTTTTTTTTAAAACATATATCGATATCGGTAGATATCGGTTATCGGCCATAGCAGCAACATTAATATCGGTATCGGCGGAAATAGTCATATCGGTGCATCCCTAATAGAAATCAAATTGAATTGAATTGAACTCAGTGATGGAGGCAGCAGTGGACCAACATCTCCTGTTTGTGCAGTGATGTAAAATCACTGATGGAATGTTGATTTGCGTACAGAGCATCACAAACTTCAATTTCCAGTTGGAAAAAGCTGTCCGACAACTTCCCTAATTCATTCTTCCATGTGTCCTACTGGTTTTCAACACACATGTGTCTACGCGTTGCTTGAGTTTGCCGACAGCTAAACCGTTCTGCTTTAGGATGCTATTTTGTTCTCCCTTGCAAGACAAAGCACTGTGAATTTGCACACTTTTTATTTTTTGCACCCCTTGCTTATTTGCCATGAACAGCTTCTTCAAAGACTGCATGATGATCGCCAGACATCATCTTTGGTAGGCTATAATTAAATTATTCAGATCTTCCTGTTCCAAATGTTGAGTAAACATATTTTTAAGAGCTCTCTGCATGGACGGAATAATTTGGGAACATGCACAGTCACTATATCGGTTTGAGTATAATTGTTGGCCTAATTAAGACTTTGAAAGTTAGGCAACTCATGAGGGAGTCTTTGTAAAAGTCAGTATTTCATGTGCCCTTAAGCAAGAGCCTGAATAGAACCGTGTGGTCATGTTCAGAAAGCAAAATGAGAACTGAGAGCAAATCCAGTATCACTTAAAATAAACCTGATAGTGATGCTTGGTGAATTGGTTCTCAAAAGCTTATCAGATGTAAACTAGACAGGCTTTACCTCTAAGTCTGCTCCCTCCAGTGTGCCACAGAGGAATTACTTACAACTGCACACAGCACTAAGGATTACCACAGCAGCCACTTATTTCAGAAAATGTCTGGTAAATATATATACTTATCCTTCTCCTTGGAAACCTGGAGAGAAATTATCCTTTTTCCACTGGACTTTGCCTTCAGATTAAGATGGGATGGACTTAATTGGCACTCTGCTCAGCAGCAGGGTGCCTCTCCTCTGCAAGAACATCAATAGAAAGCTTGGACCTCTTAAGGTTCGGCGTTACGGTTCTCCTGGAAACCTCACAGCTATGGGAGTCTAATTGGAATCCCTTCATACAAAGTGTATGCAGATCAGGTGGGTCATTTTCAGGCCACATTCCCAGACGGGAATATTCACGTTTACAACACTACCTATACTTCTTACATGCTGCTGCCAGATTGTGCACAGGAACTGGAAGGAGATACCATCAGATCTCACCTCACTACACCATTCAACTAATCCCCACTGAGGCTAACTACACCTGATTTTGAATAATGCCAAGAAGTGGGCTAGGACCTACACCTTGAAACTTACAGGCTGGGTTTTTAACAACTCTGATAATATGTATCAAAGCTATGTGTATCTAGACACTTCAATTTTGTGTCAGTGTTGGATGTGTGTGGTTGCTGTATAAATACATGTTTACTGGCTTACTATAGATCAGGCCAACTGTGAGTTTCCTATTTCTCTGATGAGACATTATGCAGTAAAATACAGTTTAAGTTGAGAAAAAAAAAAGAACTAAATGCCATTCAACTTTCTGCAAACTTTTCTCGGAGGAAGCAGAATTGGCACTATCTCTCTTTGACTGCCAGGGCTGCTGGGAGCCTTGAGGGACACTAGACAGTCTGTGGGTAGCACAGGGAGGCAGATGGCCCGCAATCCTATTACACAGCTCCTTATGCAATCTTTCTATTACACACTCGCACTTGCAGATACACACATGACATGTGGCATGCACACTGCACAAAATAGACGCCGCTATGCCACTGTTTTGTCAGTGTTTAAATGGAGACTGTCCTCGCTACAGAAACAGTTTCAGTTAACTTCGGGTGGCATTTTGACACTGGAAATATATCACCCTATCTCCAGTCGGAAGTTTTAAGAAGTTTGGCAACACTACAAACAAACTAAACAGATGGGAGATGATCATCTGAGAAACTTAGGCAATTAAGGCATATCAACAATGGTTTTACACTAGAGCAGTCCCTCTAGAGACTGGGTCAGGAAATTTATTTTGGGGCACACAAATAAATTATAATAAATGATTTGTTTTCTGGCCTTTTTTAAGATTCATGTGTGTATTTTTTTAAATAAAAAGCAAAAAAACGACATTATGGTCAATTTATCAAGCACATTTTTTCTAAGAAATGGCTGGTTAACTTATTAAAACTAATAGGTGTTACAGAAATGGCACTAGAAATAGTCAGAACTGTTTTCACAATCACAATATTGTGACACCTGACACAAGCCCATCACAAACTTGACATGGTGATAATTGATTCAAAAGATCATTATTATTATTATTATTATTATTATTATTTACACAACAATGCCATACAATTTGTAGTGTCAGTCTGATACCAATACCACATTCACCAGCTATTAATATCAGTATCAGTCCTATACAGTGTTTTTGCAAATTTTAACTGGTACATTTAAGTTGTATCTTAAAATGAATCCACAAAGCTTATATGACGAGATTACTGCAGATGTGCATTCCTAACTTCCATTGTGGTCACATGACATTGGCGCTACATACAGTATCTGTCTTTCGCAGCCTGTCAAAAAAATAAAAGTTGCAATTTTGCACAGTGACATTACACGGCAGATGTGAATGCTATACTGTTTGGTAATGATTGGGTGTCTAACTTTATCTGTGTCATATTATATAGAAAATATGTTGCCATTCAATTATTACATTTTGGTGCCTAAGGAGTATTAGGGCCAGTGGGCATGCACAAATCGATTCCCCAAAGGACAAGAGGAAGACAGGCTTAACATGTGTGTTGTACTTTGAAAGGCCGGTGCTTATATGTCAAGAAGATCTAAGTGCATGGATTAAATATGAGAGCAGAAAGATTCTCTGTGTTTGAGTGTGAGGATATAACCGGCTAAAACAAAAGAATTTTACCATAATGTGTAATATTTTTTTGTCAAAACTGATTTAATAACATTAGCATCAGAGAAAAGCATCATTCAAAAATCAGTCTCCAGGACCAAATATTGATATTGATACTTTATTTAACACATTTAATCACAATGAATGTATATCGCCTGTATGGATTTACTTTTTGTCAGTTTCTATTTTCAGTAATTCTTCCATAATTGTGTAACCATGTTTGGGACTCCATCCTTGAATCCTGTATCACTGCAGTAAAGTTGGAGTGACGGGTGTTTAGAGCTGTAGTTCAACCCAGGGTTGTGCCCTTGCCACATGGGCGTTTGTCTTGTCTTTAACATCCATCATGAAGCTTCTCTCTAACTCTGTAATGTTTCAGCAGTGCATGTTGTGATACAATACGACAATTCACAGCCTCAGCATTGGATTAGCAAATAGAAAAATGTCTCGTTTGCTAGTTTTAAATACCAACAATAACAGCCTTTGCATGTAACAGATCGTGTCTAACATGTACGAGTAAGAGTCTGTTACAGAGTCAACACAAATATGATTATGAGTAACATAGAGAGGGAATGTAGTTAGCCTCAAATGAGCATGTACTACACACGCTCACAGCTAAACTGTTTGACTCTGAATAGGCTGAATAAGTGTTTCCCGTCATTTTGTGGTAGAGTGATGTACATACACAGCTGTGCTCCAGCGATAGCCTCTTGTGCCTGTGAGCCCAGAAACTGGAGTGCTTGTACTGTACACCCCCTCAACGTACACACATTGTTCCCAGGCAAGTAAACATGGAAATAGCTCCGAGCCAAACTGCTCGTATTCCAACGGGCCATGGTTCAAGCTTAAAAGGCATTTTATGGCTCTTGCTAATACACTATATCCACAAAGTACAAAGCCATAGTGATAACATTCATAATGTGCAAACAAACAAATGCTGTGTATTGCTGCATAGCCTCATTTTAAGTAAATCAGTGTGATGAGTATGACCCTAAAGCTAATTAATGTTGGAGCAACATAATGCCATCATTATTCACAGTCCATTACGTTGATGGATTGGTGATATTGTTGGCCCCGTCCCTTCCCGTTATGTAATGTTGCTATAAGGCAAGGTTTACTAAATTAACTCTGAAAAATAATGATCTGAGCAGCTGTCCACACGAAAACCAGTCTAGGTGAATCCACTAAAAGTTTTTTATCGTATCAGTGTTTTCATTAAACTGCATTTCTATTATTTGAAAACGGTGCGTTTTCAGTAGACAACCAGGATGCTACGTTGGGAAAATTATGATCACACCTCTCTTTTGCATTCCCTGTCACTCCTCTTTGGAATTGTCGTCGTCCTGGTCAAACACTGCGACTGTTCCATTCCACCTCCAATGCGTAGCTACCATTGGTGTTCAAATTAGGGCCGTCAGACTGCATGAGATGGAACGTATCCATGCTGCTACACTTGTCTTGTGTTTGGTCTGTTCACTTTAAATTTATTTTCTTAGTTTCTTGGTTCATCTAATTGAATTGTAAACATTGTAAGACATACTAATTTGAATAAAGCTTTATTGTGCACATGCTCAAAATCTGGTATTTTCTGGTTTTGGTGTACCAAATCCCATCTAGGCCGAGATGATGCTCAGAACGTTTGCTCTTTCAGAGTCAGTGGGAGACCACAGGACCTCAGTCACTCAGGCAGTTGATCAATCATGACGTGAGGAACAGGATGAATGGATTGCTGTGAGCCTTTATGTTCTATTAAGACCCATCAATGTTTCCTTGCAATGTGGGTTTGAGTTTTATCCTTTTTGACAATGCAACTGATAAATGTTTCATGCCATATTTGGGAAGGTAATCTCTCAACGGTGAAGTGAGACAATGAAGGCACTATTGCACTAATGTGTAGTTTGTTTTTTTTTCTTTTTACCGGTGGTTACATTGAGGTTTCCTATACCAAATCCCCCTAATGTGTCTTGCTCTTGCAATGGAACCACACACTGGCAAAACAGATCATAAGCATAAGCATTGTTGGGTCGTTGTTTAAAGATTGTTAAGTAGTTAACGTTTTTTAAATGTATTTTTAATTATGTTTATGTTTTCAATGTTAAAACAACACTCTCTTGTTAAATGCATGTAAGTCACACTGCAGAGTTCTGCAAACATGATTCATGTAAACCTCATTGCAATAAGAAAATGTGACATTTATAATAATGGAGTTGTCTCTCGCTCTCACAGCGAGGGGTAAACTAAAGTTTGTCCAGGGCAAAGGCTAATGGTGCAAAACCCACACAAGACACATGCTGCCATATGTTAACATCATCCCTGTCTTCAGAGGTTGTTCTGCCCTGTGCTGCTTACTTAAAAATGATTTTATCCAACATCCATTAATAATATGAGGTCTTATGAGGGCTATTAGTCTGAGCTGTAAAGTCATGTATATATATATAAGTCCACATGATGCAGCTCTGAAATATTAAGCTGTGGAAACCCAGTGTGACAGGGTGCAGAGGGGATGCCAGTTTTCTACGCCCCTGGGATGAGCACAGTGACCCTGCTGACAAGGTCACGAGACGGGTCATGAGAATCTAAAGCAGCTCCTGAGGGGCTACTCTGTAGCGGCTGCTGTACTCTGACCTTCATGTCAGCAAAAACGAACCACATTTGGAAATCAAATGTGAATCCTTCGCATTCTTATGTATGCATTTATTCATGTATTTGTCAGCTTCTGAGCCAATCAGATTCCCTTTATTGACTTTCTGTCTTACAAACCTGTACTCTGTACTCAGAGTAGTGAGGACTGTGCAAATATCTATCAGTTCCATAAACTGGAGACTGAAAGCAATCTTAGCTGACACCGGGCAAAAGGCTGGACTCAACAGGTTGCCAAGATACAGGATGAATCCATGCTACGCTTACTCCTGTGTAAAACTACATCAACTGTGCGGTTAGCTTTGCTGTCCACAGTAGCCATCCACGCGTCACTAAAATGGAGGAACTGAAAAGACCAGCAACTCCATTTCAGATAGAAAACTCCAGGGCGGCATTTTGAACAACATACTGATGCAGTTGCCTGCATTTCTTCCAATAAATTTGAGATTCAGTGTCACCTAAAATCAGCATCTACTCTTCACCATTGTCATCGCTCATTCGCAGAACTTTCAAAAATGAGGTCGACAAAGGGAAATCTGCTCCCTGTTTACACCACCATAATCCTGTCCAGTGAACATGTACTGTATGGCCGCGTGAAAAGTAAATTTGTAAATGCCGAAGCAGATCACGTCTGTAATACTCGCCTGAAAAAGCAGATGGTTTTTGATCGAAAATGTAATTTTCTAACGAAAGCATAGTCGTATGGATGTAGCCAGATAGATATTCACACTCACACATACACTCTCATTAAGAGTGTGCAATTCGCTTAAGGCTAATCTGCACATCTGTGGACTGTCGGAGGGAGTAGTACCCAGTGTGGAGTACGCAGAGAACATCATTAAAAAAAACAACAAAAAAAAAAAAAATAGAAATACTTTTAGTCCGCCCCCCCCGACAGGTTTTTGGCTAGATTATCTGTCCATACACCCAACGAGTGACCCAACGGACTTCAGACATCATAAATATCGATCCAAACATGGGTAAACCTCACACAAGGGGTCTCAAGCTCAGTCAAGCACCAAAACAGATCAAAATCAGATTAGTTCAGCATTTCCAAGGTTCTCAGCTTTCAGTCTCTGCAACTACGATGCGTGTGTCCATGTGTGGGGGTTATGGCCTCCGGTCAGAGCTGTTACACCACTTGATGCAGTGAGAATGTTCACCTGTCTTCTCTAATATTTCTTTGTCCTTTCTTTCATTGGATTATTTTGTACGTCTTTCATTATTATTTATGTGTATATGTTTTAAATGACGGCTACTAATGAAGATGTGATTGATTTGACAAATATCTCATGGAAAGGATTTGATTACCAATTCAAAATGATATTCAATGTTGCTTCATGATGTCCTTAATGCCATAATTTGGTCACTATAGTTTGCCACAGTCATATATTCATTTCCAGATGAATGAAAAACATCATTTCAAATATTGAAAGTGTGTCTGTTCATAGATCGCCTCTAAATTCTATGTGTAGTAATGCAAACTTACACATATATGTATTATTTATTGCTGAGAAGAACGTAATTAAAGTCAGTGCAATTTGAGATGTGACATTTGTAGAGACGTGTTGGGGTAATCCTACACGAAAAGTGTTCGATTCATTAGGCAGATATGTGAGGAGGGCGAGGTTGCCATGGTAACTGTCTTTCACCTCAGCATGGGGTGGAGTGAGTTTTAGTAGTTCTCAGTGTTCTCAGAACATATGGGTGAGAGGATGGAAATAAAATGTCACTGTGATAGATTTGATTATACGTGGTGAATTTCTGGTACTCATGTTGTTGTGAATTAGGAACATGGATAGAGTTTTTCATGACACTGTGCTCATTAAACATGTACACACTCGTGTGCATCACTGACCCAAAGTGGTAGGTTTTGGATAAATTCAAAGGTCTGACCGAACGTCTCTTTCGATTGACAAAACTATTGACAACTTTCATCCTGAAGCTACACACACATGCTCACCTGGTCAGCATCTCATCCTCTCTGAGCCTCCTTTCATTCACATACTCATCCTCTCCTCTTTCACCCAGCCCTCTTGTAGGAGTTAAAGAACAATAGATGATGAATGAGAGGAACCAGGAGAGCGCTCCGTGAATCACACAGCTCCGCTGATATTGTGGCAACGCACTCTTTCCATCAGCAGCTTCTCCTCCAGCCTTAGCTGGTGAAGTAGATGGCGTTACGCTGAAGTGGGATCACGTTGCCTTGTGAACACCTAGTTGATATTTTCAGTGTAGCTATTTGAAGGAAATGGACCACAGAGAAGGTTCATGGGTGTTGTGAAGGAGGATAGGGCAAGATGGAGACACATGCACTCTGCTGTGGTGGCCCTTAAAGGAAGAAGCCAAAAGAAGAACTTGAATTAAATGGAGGAAATAGATTATCTGTACAAAGAAGGGTTTATTTTTCAAGCATTGCCAGATCTGTTGTAGTGCTCTGTGGTGTCAAAGCAGACCTGTTACTTTATAAATGTATTTAATTGTTGCATTGTTTGTTGCCTGTTTTAACATTACAAAACCACTCTTGCCAGTTTATTCTAATTGGGAATTCAATGATCCCAAAGAAAGTTACCTCACAGATTTAAACGACAGATTCATTTGATTATTTCAGGTCAAAAAAAGTACATTCAACCTGAGGAATTGCAGGTGTTACAGTGCGATTGCCTCCTCTGCTTCATATGGGCTATAGTTGGGTGGGGTGGGCAAACAACGTAATTGAAAGAAAATGCGGTCACTGACTAAAGAAACAGTGATCGGCTTCAAGGAAAGAAGCTGTGGCTTCATCGATTTATTTATTTATTTCACTTCCAGTCTACATGATTAATCCACAGTCTTTTTTCCCCAAAGTCCCAAAGATTTTCCTTTTTTTGTTGCGGTTACACATGTCACACAGCGTCTGGCACTTAATTAATCGCAATTAACATGTTAACTCTGACAGCCCTGTTATTTTAAATAAATCAATTTAATAAAATGTTCATCATAGTGCATTATATTGTCTTATCTTATATTAGAGGAGGGGTGGAGAAACGTGGGTGCAAAATGTTTTATCATTTATCAAAATTGATCAAAATCGATAAATGTACTCGCGATGTGCGATGTACATGTAAGTGCATTTTTTTTTTCTTAGTCGAGGTAGTCGAATGACATGTAAAGCAAACAAGTAATTATAAGCATGTAAAACGCACATCGCGAGTAGAACTTTATAGTTTGGCTTACTTGAAGCACTTACTTAGTTCCAGCTCTTGTTTGTACCCAAATGTTGAAATGCACTTATTATAAGTTGCTTTGGATAAAAGCGTCTGCTAAATGACATGTAATGTAATGTAATAGATATAGATGTATTATCTTTCACAGTGTTTACTGTGCTCCTGCTTTGGCAGTGCTTCACGGTGCATCATTGTGACACATGCTGTTAACAACACGACTGATTGAAGTGGAATTAGGCATCATTTTATTTCTTAATCAATTGTTTTCTTGGTGTTTCTACACCTAATGTTGCCTAAGCATTAGAATAATAACCTTTGGGTTATAGGCTTGTGGAGACATTGCAGGTTTGGGTCCATCGAAATACTTAAAGTTGGGAAACAGTCGTGGTGAAAAGACACAAAATAGGACGTTTGATAGTAACCAGGAAGAAATGACAGTATACTGTACTTTATGAAAGGAAGTAAAGATCATTTATCAAGAGGAGTTTTGGAGCTGTTCTGCCAATTAACATTTACCAGGGTCAGTGGGTTGGTAGACAAACCAACCTTCTCTCTTACACACACACACACACACCCAGACACTGAATGGGAACCTTGGGATAATCAATTTTCCAGCTGTGAGTGTGACTGAGTATTTCAGCTGTGCCGAAGCACTTCCCCCTGCACTGTGTGTGCATCTGTTGTAACTGTTCAAAGTGCTTTGATCCATATTTTCATGTACACACACACACACACACACTGCAGTCACATGCACATGAAGGCTCGGGATCTGAGAGGAGTGACTGGACAAATTGGGTCTGTTAGGATGCTACGGAGTCCAATCCTCCTGAGAAGGCTGTGGGGAGTCAACTGAACTCAAGAGCATCAGGCCTGATAGAAGCTCATTTCATGACCATCACTCCATGAAGCAGTTCTGTGGGCATCCCTGCTCAAGTGTCATTTGACGTTGTTTGACGTCGAAATAATCAAGGCTTTCGTTTGATTCACATCCCACTTGACTGTAATCCATTATCTCATGAGAACAAAACACTTAGACGACGTGATTTGTACAAGTAAAAGCAGAAGAGGCTGGAGCTGCAACAATCTCAGACAAATCCTTGTTGCGGATGTAAACATCATCACAAATAACACTAGCCCTATGCCTACTGCATTAAAACTGGATACCCATACAGCTCAGTTTTTCGAATTGTCGTGAAATTCTGAGATACAAGAACACAGAGCAACTGCTGCAGCTACAGGGCAGAACTTGTTTCCAGTTGACTGCTGGTACAATCTTAAAAACAGTGGAATCCTTTGACATAATTCTTCATACGGTGCATGAGGATCACTTGAGCTTCACTTTACAGAACATCTTTTATTAGGCGTGGTATTCATGACACAGCCAACGCAGCCTGATCAAACAAGACATTGAGTTCCCATAGGCTCCAGAAGTAATGTATGTGTCAGTTACAGGCTTATGAGCTTCTGGTCTGATGTGACAAACTATGCTTTTCTTCTTTGTTTCACTGGTTGTAATTTTGTTTCATTACAGACTCCAGTCTTCAATGCACAGAAATGCTTCTTTTTTTTTTTCATGGATCAATGCAGCAGTGTGAAAGACTGTTCTTTGTTAAAGCACGTTATATATCAGTTATATGATTACACAAATTGAGGTAAGATAATCCTTTATTAGTTTCATATTGTGGAAATGTACAATGTCACAGCAGCAAAGATAGTAAAGGTAATAAAAAATAAACATGCATTTTCACATCTGATGCATGTACTATACTTTTCTACTTTTTTTGTATGTAACCAATTATTGAACATTTATTTACACCAACCAGACAAGTTTAAGATATGATTTATTAGTTCCACAACTGCCATATGGGAATAAATCATTTTCTGGTTGATGTGGACAGAGTTATGTAAAAACGAGGTAGAAAATGGCCTATGAGTTCATCCATATATTATCTACCACTTTATCCTCCTGGGTCGCGCGGAGTGTTGTGCCGATCTCAGCTGACATAGGGCGATAGGTGGGGTACAACCTAGACCAGGAGTGCCCAACCAGTCGATCGCGGTCTATTGGTAGATCGCGGACTGATCCCAAGTCGACCACGAGGGGTGTTGGAATAATAAAAAAAAATATTTATTTTATTTAATTATTTTTTTAACGTATATGCGTTATGTGGCGTGGGCAAAAAAAGGGAACCTGGAGCGGCATTTTAAAATAGTACACGGGAGCTACGAGAGGGATTTCCCTACAAAAACGCCTTTAGACACAAAAGTCCGGACTATTGCCTCCTATCGCGTCAGCCACGTCCTTGCTAAGCACAAGAAGCCATTCAAAGACGGCGATATGGTGAAGGAAGCCTTTCTCGAGGCAGCGGACAGCCTTTTTGAAATGACGAAATAAAACGGAGATCGTGAGGGCCATTAAAGAAGTGCAACTCTCCCGACAGGCAGAGAAGCAGAGACAGGGAGAGAGAGAGACAGGGAGAAGCAGAGACAGAGAGAGAGAGACAGAGAAGCAGAGACAGAGAGAGAGAGGGACAGGCAGAGAAGCAGAGACAGAGAGAGAGGGACAGGCAGAGAAGCAGAGACAGGAAGAGAGAGGGACAGGCAGAGAAGCAGAGACAGGAAGAGAGAGGGACAGGCAGAGAAGCAGAGACAGAGAGAGGGACAGGCAGAGACAGAGAGAGAGACAGGCAGAGAAGCAGAGACAGAGAGAGAGAGAGACAGGCAGAGAAGCAGAGACAGGGGAGAGAGAGAGAGACAGGCAGAGAAGCAGAGAGAGAGAGGGACAGGTAGAGAAGCAGAGACAGGGGAGAGAGAGAGACAGGCAGAGAAGCAGAGACAGAGAGAGAGAGAGGGACAGGTAGAGAAGCAGAGATAGAGAGAGAGGGACAGGCAGAGAAGCAGAGACAGGGAGAGAGAGAGACAGGCAGAGAAGCAGGGACAGAGAGAGGGACAGGCAGAGAAGCAGAGAGAGAGGGACAAGAGAAGCAGAGACAGAGAGAGAGGGACAGGCAGAGACAGGGAGAGAGAGAGGCAGAGAAGCAGAGAGGGACAGGTAGAGAAGCAGAGACAGAGAGAGAGGGACAGGCAGAGACAGGGAGAGAGAGAGACAGGCAGAGAAGCAGGAGACAGGAGAGAGAGAGACAGGCAGAGAAGCAGAGACAGAGAGAGGACACAGAGAGACAGAGAGAGAGGGGACAGGCAGAGACAGGGAGAGAGAGAGACAGGCAGAGAAGCAGAGACAGGAGAGAGAGAGAGACAGGCAGAGAAGCAGAGACAGGGAGAGAGAGAGAGGCAGAGAAGCAGAGACAGAGAGAGAGGGACAGGCAGAGAAGCAGAGACAGAGAGAGACAGGCAGAGAAGCAGAGACAGAGAGAGGGACAGGCAGAGACAGAGAGAGAGACAGGCAGTCCCTGTATATTTTGTATATTATATCCACCTGTTTTGTATTTTTCTGTTTGGTTGATATTAAGGTCAGTTACACACACATTATCCCTCATGCACACCTTACACTACTGACTGCACTGACATTCACACTATATTTATATAGTAAGTATAGTAATTAGTAATTATATAGTAAATATGTAGCTGTTCATTTCGTAATGTGACTTTTGTTCGATAAAGGACTTTGTTATTCCTTAAAGTGGTGTATCTCCCATATTTGTCATGGTAAATATGGTTTGACTGGTAAATCTCGGGAGGTTGGCTTCTTGGGTTAGGGTTAGTAGATCTTGGGTCAAAAAAGGTTGGGCCCCCTGACCTAGACAGTTTGCCAGTCCATCGCAGGGCCACACACACAGACATAGAGACAAACAACCATTCACTCTCACATTCACACCCATGGTCAATTTAGAGTGACCAATTTACCTAGAACATGCAAATTCCATGCAGAAAGGCCCTTGTTCCTACCGGGGCTCAAACCCAAGTCTTCTTGCTGCAAAGGCAAGAGTGCTAACCACTACACCAACCGCGCGACCCGCCTCTGAGTTCAGTGTTAAAAAAAAAACTAAAATACTGCCTCTGTCGAATGACTCAGACATAGAATGCTTTTCTTGTTACTTTTATTTTTTACATCTCTATCTGAGTTTATTTAAAAAAGACTCTGGTGCTTTGCACTTCTAGCTGCAGCCAAAATATCAATTATGTAAAGAGTGCCACCAAGCCATCATAAACGGCTCACCTTAAGTAGGAGAAAAGTGGGAGTTGAGCTCCCATGAAAATAGTAAAGTTGTGGGTTGCTGCCAAAACACTGCCCAGCAAATATCCGAAAAAAAGTGCCAGAAATGTACCGTTTGACTGTCAGAGAGGGCACAAAGTGAATTCAATGAAAATAAGGAATCCCATTTCACCATTGCATGATGATATTTTACATAAATTCAAAGTATATAATAAAATAACATATAATTCACTATAAAAAAAAGAAAACATATTTACAAATGCAAAATTAGCCTACAATTACCAAAAACAAACACTTAAGTTGCCACATGAAATTGATTGAAGGGCTGCATCTGCCATAAACGGATACAGTTGGATCAATTTTAAAACGGATTATTTGACAGACAATGTGTTAAATTAGGTACAAAGTTCAGGGTACATCTCAGACCTTGCTATAGTACAATGGTTAAGGCATGAAACTTAGTTCCTGTGCTTTGGAAAGTTAATTTCACGACGTATTACCGTGAACTTTTGCACCTGGTGAATATTTCACTGTTACTCACTTACTGCCCAGTTGAACTGCTCTTTACTGCTCTTCTGTAGTGCTCTTTTTCATCTTTAAAAAAAAAAAAATATATAGTATATATACTGTGTATATATACGATACGTACTTTTGACTGTTTTACTGTTTCACTTAACTTTTACTGTTTTACTGTTTCACTTAACTTCTTACTGTTTCACTTTTTTTTTATTTATTTATTTTTTATTTATTTTTTTAAACTTTGTATGCTTGTATGCACCTATGTCACCAGAACAAATTCCTTGTATGTGCAAATCATACTTGGCAATAAAGCTCTTCTGATTCCGGTATAAATGCCCGAATGTTCCTTTCAGACACTTCAGGGGCCTGACCTGCTACTGTCGCTCTCAGTCCATGACCACAAGCTCTGAGAGAAATTCTGCTCAACTGCAGAAGCAGAAGCAGACAGCAAACGTGCTCTATACCTGAGTGTTAAATCTCATTTCAGTGAAGCCCCAGCTCGGACTTGCTTGCTTTTTCTTAAGTACATGCGTTGCACTTAAATGTTAACCAAAGCACTGGCTTGTCCCGTGGAGATAACAAGGTTTTAAATGAAGTAATTTTCAGCTCCAAATCAGGAACTGCTCAAGTGTTGAAATCTTTTAAAGCGTAATAATGAAATACCTATGCACTTGTGTGGCTCAGATTTTCTGCACAATGATTACGGCGGCGTGCAGACAGAAGTTCGTTACGAGTATTAGTAGTGCAGCTGGCGTCTTCGAGCAATTCGCTGGCTATTCTCTGATCCATTCTCATAACGCATTAAAGTTAAATTCCCCCAGTGGAGCTGCGGCTTCTGAGACAGAGCATAGAGCCAGTACTCCAGAGACACAATCCACCTTTATCAGTCTGCCTCGACCATTTCTCCTTCTCATGAAAAAAAACAAAAACAGAAAAGAATGAATTTAAGACTTTAAAACCTTATGGATTTTCTCCAAAAGGCCAACAAATAGTGAGAGCAATAAAAAAAGTGAAGAATTGTTCAATTGCTGCTAGTTTCATCAGTGTACTTTTGTGACCCACTGTATTTTGTAGCTATGATGTAATGTTTTATGAGTAAATAATTCCACTTCATTTTTTTCTTCAATTCTGTTTCTGTTTGTGTAATTTTGTTTTTGTCTTAAAATGCAACTTAATATAAGCCAACAACATAAAAAGTATGTACGCAACACATTATGCTATTATTTTTACAATGTACTTTAGATGTTCAGGCCACGCCCCCTCCTTGTTTGCAGGATTTCACGAGAAATGGCTATGGCTTAGCTTTCCTAGAGGAACACAGACACAAAGTCCTGGACAAAGTCTCATCTGACTCTGCTTTTAATTATGGAGTTAATTTTAATTTCAGACAAATCATGACAAATTCCACATTGAACAGTTGATTCCATCTTTTTGTCCACATTTTTGACATTTTTGCAGAAATCACAGAGCCCTAAATTTGATGAGCGATGTTAAGACACAAATTGCAGCACTGACTAAATCTTCAGCAGCAGCTGGATGGACTTCATTTTCTGTGCCCACTTTATTTATGATGCACAAAAGCATGGAGTGCGTCACTGTGGAAAAAGGCTTTAAGACAGCAGAGACAGCAGAGACAGGACGCCTGTATACTGTCGCAGCACCACACGTTCATATTCACAGTGCAAAAAAAACATATGAAATATTTATAAACCCTCTTGAGGATCACAAAATGCCTGTTAGCCTGCAACTCCCGAGAGGCATGAAACAAAATATGTGTTTTGTTAATATCAATGCATGGAGTGAAAGTAATATGGCAACAGCATTACTTCTCCTTTTTTTTTTTATTAATTGTTTTTTGTTTTTTTTTCAAATTGCAGAGTATGAGGAAGATATATGTCTGTAATGAGCCAATCAATTCATTAGAGGGCACATATATCAGGGTGGTTTATTTTAAAGAAAGCAATTTAGCGCAGCATCACTGTGGTAGTAAAATGAGGCCTCTTTTTCATTAAAAGTGTTTTGGTTTTTTTTCACTTACAATAACAGCAATTCAATTATTGATTTATTCATACATGCTACAAGAGGGGGCTGTGTTATAGTGGTGAAGGTGGAATGGTGAGGGTGAATTAGCCTCATGGCTGAATATATAATCATATTAGAAATAAAAATATGAATACACATTAATTGTATGTTTTCTGGCTGCAATGATTTAAGCCAGCATACATTTGCAGCATGTTATACAGTTGTTTCACTGCAACTGTAGTTACTGATTCAACTATTGACTCTATACAGCCCCTATGCTTTCCGGTGGTATTGCTCTGTTACGTCTGTCATCGTAAGCTCCCCTTCTAGGAACACAATGACAGATACAATTAACGCAAAGTCTGGAGGAAAGACTCCGTCTGTCTCTGTCTTTTGTGTAGAGTTTAAATGAACCTTTAGTCTTCTGTGGATCAGCTTCTTCTGTTATTTCCAGGTTTAGTCCAGGGTAGAGCACAGACAACACTGTTCCTCACCATCTACCAGCAGAAGTACTTTGACTCCCAATGTGTTAGTCCAACTTTGACACATATAATTTACTCAGTTTCAGTCTGACTGATGATTTTAGTAAATTTGGACATTTCTAATGTCTTCTAAAGGTATGGAATGTCACACTATTCAAGAAAATTAATGACTGTGTTAAAAAATAACAAACTGTCACTGATTGCACTGACTAATATAAAAATTGGAATAATGTATTTCCATTCTTCTTCAATTAACTAATGACTACCTAAATTAGTGGTGTATCTATGGTGGCAGCAGCAGTAGCATACATTTCATTAGTGAGCTGTGTGTGTGTGTGTGTGTGTTTGCAGAAGTAATGACATTTACAAGGATTCTTGAATGCATCTTGCAGCTGCTCCTCTCAGCTACATGCTATGGACCCCCCATAAGTGATGAAATTTACCGGGGTTTCTTGAATGCATCTCAAATTCTCCGGTGAGATTACCACCCTGTGGACCCTGAATTACTCTCACTAGCTCTTACGTACTGTATTTTGTTTTTTGTTAGTCTCTTATTGCCTATGCAAAGTACACAACCCACACATAATTGCATCCTGCCACAGCTAAACTACTATCTTGCATTGTGTTTTTTTTATGGGTAGTACTTTGTACATTTGTTCTTGACATAGCACTATAGTGACATAGTTAATGGCGGTGTTTAATGGCATTTGGAACCTGTAATGTTGCATTACTGCCTTCTTATACACAAATTCATCTTTTTATGAGACTGTTTGTATAAAGTGTTTTGCCCACAGGTTATGAGAGAATGACGATGATATTCATATTTGTGAGTGAGTCACTTTGCATTTCTAAAGCAGAGGGGTGGAGCTGACACAGTTACAACAATATAATAATGATGAAATGAATCCTGATTATTGTTTGTTTACTTCACAGCACAAGTGCGTGGCACATCTGGCTGCTAATGATTATTTACATAGTGAAGTGGAGCCAGGCTTTACATTATGCATGTCATGAGTTACAGTAGAAGTAAAAGAAAGAGGCACGAACATGCAGTTATCACACAAAAAGAAACTGTGATAATGAGGGGGTGAGGATTAGTGTGATGGAACTGGAGCTCAATGTGTGTGTGTTTGTGTGTCCCTAGCACTGTGCAGTGTGCCTGTGAAACATCAACACTCTGATTGCATAAAAAAAACCAAAAAAAAAAACTAAAGTGTGAGGAGGAAACTGCAGGATGCAGAACCAAATTTCAGGACTGTGTACAAGTGTGTATTTTTGTTCATGTGTATGTTGGAAAAGCTACCCTTTTAGCCACCCCAAATCACTGGCTTTAATTCCGCTGCTGCTAACTTCTGGCTAACATTGTCATTCTGTCAAGTCTAAATAAAATGATTAAGCGTTTTTATCAACTCAACTCAAATTTTATTTTACGTAACACATAACTATACTGATTATTGATGGCCATCAGGACATGAAGAAAAGTCCAATAAAAAGGCCAACTCATTACAAACCCTGGCTTCAATAAACAACAGGGAAAATAGGTCTGCATTGTTTAGCTTATAGTGACACTGGAGTTTCTCCGTGGGCTTTAAATGAGAATGGAATGAGAAGTTTACAAACTAAAGTTTCCAGTTGACGCTAGAAACACCTTTCTGTCCCTGATGTCAGCCATGTTGACTTGAGACTGACCGACATGAGACAACTGGGCCATGCTTAAGAAATTCAACGTGTCAGTAACTCATAGAACAATGTTCCTGAATATCTGAACTATGCCTTTACTTATTCATTTATTTTGACCTTTATTTAACCAGGTAAATTGAGAACCGATTCTCACTTTGAAGGACAACCTGGGAATGAGGCAGCACAACATTTAACATCATGTTAGTTCTCTCTCTGTCACTCTCACAGACCCGCAATTTTTACATCTGCTCTCTGGTTTACATGACTTTCTCGGTGGTGCCACAGTCAGCAGAGATAAAAGTATCCACAGAGCCTTTGTTGTGTTTGTATGTAAGAGTCAGAGTCAGAGGGTGAATATGAGGTGAAAGAAAATGCTGTCTCATCTTTCCCCCCCGTCTGTCTGTCTGTCTGTCTGTGTACGGTCTCATCTTTCATTTTAAAACATAGACAGGCAAAATCTGCTTTGATTTATTGATTTATTACGGGATCCTCGATCTCACAAAACCTTAATTTATCTGTGTTTTCTGAAACAGTTAAGTTCCAGCGACATGTGAAGCCACGTTGTCAGTTGCTATAACCCGAGTTATGATTGATTAAAGTCAAATTGTGAAAATTTGACTTAACAGGTAAAATAAATTTGATCAGGGTTAACATTTTCATTAGGGATGCACCAAAATGCAAACTGTTGGGTGGAACCAAAAACCCGAAAATCAGGAAACATTTGGTCGAAACAAACAGAAATGATTATGCCAATTCTGTTCCATTGTTTTTTTAATCTAATTGTGTTGATATGGCTGGGACTTTGTGTACTTACTTCACTTAAGTCAAGGCATTGCAATTATATATATGTATATATAGCTCTCCGTCTCCTAGTGGGCTCTCCATATCCAACGCAGCCTGGATCATTTCTCTACGCACTGCTTTATCCCCACATCCAAATAACGATCAAAAACCAAAAATGCCTTTTTTGGCCATTTTCGGCCAAATAAGTCATTTTCAACTTCTGAAAAAAACTTGTCTTTATCCTTGCTCATTTCTTTTTTATTTTCATATGAAAGAATGTTACATATGTTACATCATGCTTTTGTTTATTTCCTATTTGTGTATACATTGCATCTTTTGAAGCACACTGTAGCTGCATTGTGAAAGTTTCTAGGTTTATTATAACTAACATGTTAATTAAAGTTGTGTATCAGCAGTGGTTCATTACGACCTCTATTGAAACTGAAGGTAGTTTTGACTTAGTTAGCTCTCACTGCCAATTCCATAGAGAAAATCAATGATTTGTACAAAGCCCATAAGGAGATGATCCACTGCTGCCTCCACCAGTAAATTTAAATGTGCTATTTTATCTTTATGGTGTAAAATCCTTTAGGTCCTTCAGATTGACCTAAATAACACAAACATACCAAACAAGGCATCAGTCGATCATCCACTCACGTTCCTCTATGATCTAAAAACTAATTTGATTTTCTCTATGGACTTTGGTGCGGGAAACTTTACAAAGCGGTGGGAATAAGCTGTCTCATGTTGAAATAACACAGCATATTCTAAAAATATCATAGGCTGGCACACAGTATGTTTTGTTCAGTGGGCCTTCTGTTAAATGACTTGAATGCTTTTCCCTGGCAGACTGTGTTTCAATATCACCTACAGCCACATTAAATAAATAAATAAATACCTATCTATTTAAGCATCGGCAAGTCACATAATGTACATGGACCGATGAGCTGCTAAATTAAAAAAAAAACTTATTAAAATTATTAAAAAAAACAAAAAACATACAAACACATTGGCAACACTAAGGCAATTTATTTTACTTTCTATCAAGTTTAATCCTCTAATCCTTGATTTAAAGAGACATAATTATGCAACAACTTACACAACAGCAACATCTATAGAGCCTTGCATTTAAAGTCATAGGGATGGATCAACCTGTGACTCACCCATACTAGCACCAGGCTCTATGAATATATTTTCAATCTGCACTATATCACACTATAAAAGTATACAAATGCAGGTTGCCACTATTGTTTCCAACTGAGGTGTGACAGAAAGGATCAATACAGCATTTATATAAGTGTTGAGGCTACGTGTGTGAAATCAGACGAATAAAATACATAAGCGACGAGGGCGGCGGGAGGATTTCAGACCAAGTGCAGCGGAGCATTTAAAACTATTCATATTTGGATTCTGGAAAGTGTCAAAAATGGATTAAAAGCTCACAAAATCAATGGCGAGAATACCAATCTCTTCCACAGTGAAACAGTGCATCATTCACACAATGAAGCCAGGATTGACTCTCACCTGCATCACAGAGTGCAGACATAAAGCCACTCCACTAGTGCTGACAATCCCACTGCTCTGCAGCTCTGGGTAAACATGCATTGCATGTTATGGTCTACATGTGCTGCAAACAAATGCAGACAGCATGTACGAGTCCCGAGATGAGATTTGAGAAAACAGAGGCTTTCAATTCCGGAAAAAGCACTGCAATCAAATAAATAAATAAAAGAAAATCAAGGTCAGGACATTCAATTTGTTTCCTGTGAGATGTGTGCCGACACCGTGGACGCAGCTTGTTATGTAAAGTGTGTAGGCGACGACGACTGTATCTCTTAAGTGCCTGCTGCATATGTAGGAGTGCTGCACATGTTAAGAACATGGCCACAGGCACAACGGAGCATCGGATACATACGACGATCCAACATGGGGATGTACAGTATATGCAGGCGATTGTGAATGTTTCATGAACAAAGAAGAGGCAGGAAAGTGGAGGTGCAGTTCACTGTCTCTGTGTATGAGTGCACTCTTTTATTTTCCAACATTCTTTCCCGTATAATCACTGTCATTTGCAGTGGAACCAAACAGAGCTCATTAACCCTTCTACTTAGGACATTAATGACTAACCATTAGTTGGTCAATTGCTGTTACGAATTTGACTAATTAAGGATGAATTAATTAACCAAGAAAGCCTGTTTCTTTTGGTTTTTCTGTCACTTCTCCAGACCTAACATGCTGTGTAGTTGAATGCTTTGGGTTTTGTTTTTTTTTCATTTGAGCAAATTAAAAGAGAAACATTCAAAGAAGTGTAAATAAAATAATTGAATAACTAGCTACTTAAAGAACTATAAAACAAAAAGGCTGCTGACCATTTTCTTCTAAAAAATTATGAACAGGCAAAAACTCAAAAAAGAAACTCAAGACACGGTGACATTGTTACTCACATTCCTGACTGCTTCGTATCAGCTGTGAATGAGAAGCTCCAATAAAATACAACCTTTCAGTTTCACTTTCCACCATTGCCATGTTTAATTAAAAATACTCTCTGAAACTAAAGAAACATAAGAGGAAACAAATCAACTTCTTGTTTATACCTGAATGGTCACATGACAAACGTTTTAAGGTGTGTTAGTATTGAGGGAGATTATTTTTGAAACAAAGCTAAAATCCTCATGTGGTAAATACATTTTTAAATTAAAATGTATTTATATGGATGGAGCTTGAAATGACCTCCGTTGTTCTGTGTCCACATGGTGTGGGTAAGAAGTGTGAAATAATTAGGTTCACATTTAACCAGTCATTTATAACAGTAGAGGGTGCAAATGAATGAAAATGTTGCCGTAATCAGCAGAAGAAGTCAAACTGCAAGGAAACACATGTGTGGACTCTGACCTGGGCAGAGGACAGTGCTTTTAAATGCATCTACATACTGTATCAGCACACCAATGAAGTGAGTCTATTAATCCAACTCATCCAGAAGATCATGTGCTGGATTGAAATCTGGTGAGTGGGAGCAATTCAAGTACAGGTTCTGTGTCATTTCCAAGAACCAAGCTTGATAGTCCTGAAATTCTGGGCTCATGCTCACTTGGTCATTGCTGGCATTTTGGTCTATGCTATACCAAGGTCTCAATCAGACACGGATATCCACTAAAAATATTATCAGCAGCTTGTAAAAAAAAAAAGCCATCATGAGGAGATGGGGCGAGGCAAAGCCACCCACACAAGAGTGGTTGGACTTAAATACACGGAAGAAACGTTGACTCATAAAATATGGACTCAAGAGGATCACCGTTGAGAGAAATATCAAAAAATGCCTTTTAGAGAAAACATAATCCAGACCCTGTTGTGTTTTGTTATTGTTGTGAACAACATTGTTATTCTATGTACATGCAATGTGAAAATGATATATATGATCTGAGCTTCTTGACAACTAGGTGGCGCATTAGGGGCGAACACTGTCATCAACTATTCTCAGGTATGCTGTGGTTTTTAAACACTGCTCGATTGGCACAAAGAAGCCAAAAGTATGCCAAGAAAACATTCCGTCAAGTTGTAAATGGCTCATTATTAAAGGGATACTTAAGGGTTTAGCCGCTATGTACACACAAGCTTAGTGAATTATGGTGGCAACCGGGAACAAAGGGAAACAAATAGAACAAACTGAACTATCACTTTATATTAATTTAAGACTAATATGTCCACTTAATGTATAACCAAACAAAATACAATGACTGGAATAATCATATTCCAACCTTTACTTCCATGCACCACCTGACAACTTCACCCAGTCATGTGTCAGGAGAGTAAAAACTTTTTATAGCCAGGCAGTTACATAAAGGATTAAACAGAATTTGTATTCCTTCATCTGTACACAACCGGGATCCATTTGTGTATGAGAAGAAAATATCAGTATCTCAACTCTGTTCCTGAGAGCTTGTTTCTCCTTTCACTGTTCAATATAAAAGCAAATATTTGTATTGCTTTTTTTTCCATTCATTTGAGTGTTTTAAGAGATTATAGGTAAAATGTCAGCGGAGAGGTCAAAGGGACATTACCGATAACCGTGTCCTAACAGTCTGAACACAAGTGTGACATCAATGCAGCAGTTCAGTGGCCCACTTAACACATTACAGAAACTTCTCTCCCCAGTAAATAACATCCCCTACAGGCTGTATCCCTTGAGGAGAAGACAATTCTGATACAGTCTATTTGTCCCCCCCAAAAAAAACTTCTTTTCAGGCCTGTTTCTAACATCCCTGTGTGTACAGTCTGCCATGTCCTTTTTTTTCTCTCGTTCTGTCTTGTTTCTCCATCCCTTACTCCCAGCTGGATTCCGACGAGGGACCTTCTGCAACTAGATCCTCTCGAAATTGGCTCCCATAGCTATTTTGAAAGCGTATCGGACCAGCTGGCTTGGCCACTGGTTCATTTCCGACTTATAACTCCCTCATTATGTGACTCAAATCAATTATGGATGAAAAAAAACCCTCCGAAGATGCACAGAGGCCCTTTCATGTGTCAAAACCCCACAGCATGCCAGAGCAACACAAAGAAGAAATGAGGAAGAGAAGGAGGGGGAAAAGAAGTGAGGGTGCAGGGTAAGAGGAAGGGTTAGAGAGTTTGTGTGCATACGTGAGTGTGTTGCCCTTCAGTGGTTTTTAGAAAAAGTCTTTGTAGTTGTCATCAGGGAGTGAGATGAGAAGACTAACATCAATTTATATCTGTGTTTTGAGTAAAAGGCTGGAGTCAGAGACATGGTTTAGTCTCACTTAGGATAAAGAGTGGGGAAAAAGCTTGTCTGGGTAAAACTCGCTGACTGTGCATTTTAAAACGGCCATTTTGATCTAATGTATAATACATAAACCACACTTTAAATTTAGTTTTTTTTTTTATATATATATATATATATATATATATATATGGTTGTATAGTGGTAAGCTCCATTTCAATCCAAGATACCTGGCTTTAAAGCTGAGGTCGGCAACATTGATTGTTCCAGTAATGCCATAACAACCTTTCAGCATAATGCAAATCAAGCGATCTGAGACATAATTAGACTTCTAAACCATCTCAGGATTACATTTCCAGACAGGAAAATTTGGCCTGTCACATGAAATTGTGACCAATCAATAGGACTCTCTTATTGCTTCTAGACTGCAGTACACAAACCCCTTGACTAAAAAAAAAAAAATCATACAACAGCAATTAAAACAAGGAAAGAAGAGTCCAAAACAGAGTCAGACAAGAAACAGGCAATCCAGTATGTCTATGGTCAAATCCTCTCAGAGATCATTATCATTCATTCATTCATTCATTCATTGTCTGCCCGCGGGGAGCTGGAGCCAATCCCATGACATAAGAAAGGTGAGGTAGACCCTGGACAGGTTGTCTCTGCATGTTTTTTGGACAGTGGGAGGAAACCGCGTGACCCGAGCCAAAATCTTCTTGCAACGTCTGGCAACAGGGTCACTACGCTGCTGTGTGGCTCAAACGTTTTCATGTTAGGTCTGTCTGTGATGTATTATAGCTACCTCAGGAGAAGCTGCTCACATCTGTTATGGCCATGTTTCTCAATGGGAACTCATTTAAGGGTAAGGTTAAGGAACTTTATTAATCCCTACGGGGAAAATTGGCCTCTTTTAACCTTCCGAGAAGTAGTGTCAGTGCCTTGATTAGGAGCACTGACAGGAACATTGCATGTTTTGATGGTAGGGTAAGGCCAGGCAGCTTTACTGTATAGCACATTTCATAAAAATGACATTTCAAATTATAACACAAATAAAACAGAATACATAGTAATAAAAATAAAGGAAGAAAACTAAAAGCAAGACTAAAATGGAGCATAAAGGGGGAAACTGGAGCACCTGGAGAAAACCCACATGAATATCAAGTGACATGCAAACTCAACACAGAAAGGCCTGGGACAGATCAGGTTCAAACCCTTCTGACTGTGAGGCAACAGCGGTGGCATAATGTCCTTTTAAACAGTGTTTGGACGATGGATCCAAACTATATTGTAGCTGTCAGACTTTACCTCAAATCCAGGTGTGTAATTAACTCCCACACACAAAAGGTCACCATCAGTCCTCTTATCTCACTTACACAAACTCAATGAATGCTCTTCCAAAAATGTTAACTGTCCTTTTAAATCTTCTCTTCCTCTCTCGTTTGAACCCATTTCTCTATCGCACTCCTCTGCATTTTTTCCCTTCACTGATGAACTATTTTTGTCTTCCTCTCTTCTTCTCTCAGTTTCTCACTTCTCTCTGCTTTCACACACCCTCCCCTTTGTTATCTACTGTTCCTCATCTCTCCCCTCCCTCTCTCTCTCTCTCTTTTTCACACATCTGCCTTGCTAGGCTCTGCCTGTCTTTGTCTCCTCCATTGTTTTGCACTCATTCATTCTCAGGTCTCTGAGGTTTGACATGCTAAATTACCAACTGCAGAAATTCTCCTTGAGGACGTTGCCTTTGACCTCTGCACACAGCTCGAGCTCTGTGGATGTTCAGCCTGAACCACAGTGACATTTTGGCGAGTGGTGATGTTTATGCACGTCTCAGAACAGATATGCACAACAATTAATTATGGTGCAGTATGTATGATAGCTTGCATTTGCTTCTCTGTAGAAAAATAAATCACAACTGCTACCACACCCCTCTCCCTCTCCCTCTCTACTTTTTGCTTCCGAGGTTGTGATTGTGTTTGGGGTAAAAGTGGAGCAAGGGCAAAGTGAGGGCTCCTCCTTGGAGGTGGCGGCTGCCTGCCACTTGGACAGTGTGGGGCATAAAACACACAGCCCTTGGCACATCACTGGGTCCCTGCACGCTAGAGTAGCAACACCATCCACGCATTATTACACCGGCTGAACATTGAACTGCAAAGCTGGCGATGGATTTGCGCTCAGTCAGAGGAGGGGAGTGTCTGTTCGTAATGACGAAGGAAGGGAAGGAAAAAAGGAAGGAATATAAATCACTTACCTGCTTGGTAGAGCACAAGGGATCAGGAAGCAATAGAAAAAAGGGAGAAAGATGTGATGTTAGAAAATATAGGTTACACAGTGCAGTGCTGTAGTACAGGGCTCTATATTGTTATATTGTTACAATGTGGTTATTTGCTTTGGTTTATTGAACTAAATAGCTTCAATAAACCAGGAAAAAACCCTGGTTTAAAACAAGGGGGAACTGGTTGGTGCTACAGTTTGGATTTCAGAGGCCACCTTGCAAACCTGTTCCACTTTTGGGGTAGGTGATGACACCTTACAGAGGAGTATTTTTCAAGGACCTCTTCAACACCAGTTAAACGTAATGCTTACTGCCATTAGTACGCCTCTGCAAAAAACGACAAACACACTATGTAGTGTTTTTCTTGTCTCATTAACTCTGACATCTCTCTGTATTGCTCAGACACGTGCGGCAAAACTTTACCGCGAGACAGCCATCGCACTTCACAGTGGCAAAGCAGTGTCACAGTCGCCATCCATCTATGTCTTTCAAACAAAAAGGTAATTGTGCGCTCCCCTACTTCACAAAATTAGCTGAGTGAAGATCTGCTTGCATGCCTTTGGATGCAGGCACCTGCCAATGCAGCCGATATTCAGGTGGACAACTTCCAGCCTGTCATCTCTCCCATTACAAATGGCCAAAGCTTCGTTTCACTTCACTCATGAACACATCCAGGAGTTTATTCCTTTAATCACTGTCCTGCCAAATAAGCCTACACATTACGTATATCATTGTATAGATCTAGCAACATTATTTTTGATATTCTGATGAGAAATTACAACTTCCTGCATGTATGCAATTTGATATGTAACAAAAAGTTACCCAATGACAATTGGGACAATATATATAGACAGAGTAGTATCGTGTGGGCTCATCACCACTGCAAACTTTGGTGAGATTACTAACAATATCGTCCAAAATAATGGACTAAAACTCTCAGAACAGTGGAACAAATCCTATGTTAATCTTTTAGTTTCAAAATCATGAATCGTAGAATTTTGATCCAAAATCGCATGTAACATCTTCTATAAATTAACTGTGGTATCCATGAGACTACTTTTTGGATGTTACCTTTAAAAAAAACAAGACAGTTTGTTCCTGAAATATTTCACCCTGAACAACTGGGAGTGTTTCAAACAATCGCATCCTGGAGCTGAACCTGTCAAACACCTCTGACAGGGATGTGCTCCATTTGGCTGACTTCTGAAAGCTTGGCTACAAGGCTGTTCTCCTTCCTCAAGCGATTTAATAAAGCTTGCACAACAGGGACACGAGATACATGTCTCCACTGATTTAAGAAAGCTTGTGAGGCGGTGTTTGGGGGTAAATGGCAGCAAAGGGTTTGTAGTACACAACTGTGTAAATGGACACTGAAAGGACAAAGTCAGTCATTCATTGTCTACTGCTTTTTAAAACCCACATGCACATGAGTGCAAATTCCACACAGAAACACCCTTGGCCTGACAAGGTCACAAACCGAGACAGTCTTGCTGTGAAACAACGGTGCAAGCCACTGCGCCCCTGTGTGACCCTTAAACACCACAGTATTGTTTTCAAAAACCAACCAACATGGACTTAGTTTAGGGCTGTTAAATGTTGAGTTTGAACAAATAAGTATTCTTGACATGAAAAGTATTGTGTGGAACCCAAAATATTTCCCCCTGTGGCTATTCAGACATTTTGGTGTCATGACTGTCTGGTGTCCTCCATTTCCACAGCAAAACAATCCAACATTACTGTCTGATGGGCCAAAAGGGCATTCAACGTGGGTCTAAGGCAGGGGTGTCAAACTCATTTTTGTTCAATTTTTGTTCAGCACAATTTGATCTCAAGTGTAAATAGTAAAATAGTAAAATAATAGCATAATAACCTATGAACAACAAGAACTCCTTGCTTTTTTTCTCCTTTGTTTTACATTTAATGAAGGATATTTTTATAAAACATGACATTTCTTGAGAAATATAAGTGCAATTTCAACAATATCGTGCCTAAATGTACTATTTACACATCACACTGAATCTAAAAAGGCACAAACATTTAGTCACAGGTATCTGGAAGAGATTTAGATTGTAATCGTAGTGTGAAATTTTAACAAATTCATCCTGTGGGCCGGATTGGACCCTCTGGCGGGCCGGTTCTGGCCCCCGGGCCGTACGTTTGACACCCCTGGTCTAAGGTCAAGCTGCGCTCACAGCACCCTCTGTTGTTATGATGAACTGAACATTTTTAAATCAAACAGGTTTTCTTTTTAGGATTTGAACTCTCCTACCGAAATTGACAGCCCTAATGTATCCACCTGTTTTTGAGTAAATTGAAGAAAATAGACTGATTTAAATTGTCCCTTTGCATTTTGAACAACCACTTACTTTTACTCTTAGAAGGTAACAATTAAGCAATTCATTTTATACCTCTTCAATATACCAATAAAGCAGCCTCCTGTACTGAAGTTTTGGATCGAATTGCCATCAAAATTTCAATCACAGTGATGTTTCCCTGGGAAGAGAGGAACTCAATGGAGGAAACAGTGCCTGTGTTTATTTTAATTGCAATTCTCTGGCTCCATTTTGCATGTGTACCTTGTCATTTTTATTTAAATGAAAACGTGTCATTATTAGGATTTTAGTACAAGAGTCAAATTGGGGGTACAGTGTGCTGATTAGCTAAGTTAAATTGGCAGCTGCCCCCTCAAGACACCAGGTTCAGGGTCTAGTTCTGCAATAATTTGATTAAATAACTATTATTTTCCAGGAACAAAAATACAGTTGCATAAATGTGGGTCACAACAACCACCAATTACCCCTGCATTTTCCATCCTATAGTCTTAGGGCTTGGTTTATTAAGATCCACTTCTAACGTTATTAATGTATCACCTGTTCAATCTTTTAATCCTATTGCGGTTTTATATGTTGACATTTTACATACTTATTGTCTTATTTTGTCCGTCTAAAAAAAAGGACTTGGACTTAACCTCTGTTGTTTTTAATGTGCTGAGTGGGGTAAGTTACATGTTACAGCACATACCATTAGTAACCTGCACTGCATCCCCCCACAGCTCTGTTACTAGGCAACAGCAATAGTGTGATGTGGAAATCCTACCTTGACCAAACTGTCTCTTTTTAGTTCAGGCTCTGAACAGTTACAGCTACACAGATGTCCCATTGATTCTGACCTGATTCCTGATTGATTCACCCATACCCACTCTTTTCAGAAATGCGAGTGAATAACTATGATTTGACATACTAATCAAAAAATAATAATAAGATGCTTTAATAAAAAAAACGTAAATTTGAAACAACAAAATAGATAATCATATTGTAGCATTAAAAATATCATTTTGCTTAAAGAGTTGTTTCTGCATACTGGTGTATTAACCATCCAGAAACATAACAAAAAAATATTTTGATAATTACCAATGCTGTTAAATTAGGCTTAGCTGTGGCTTTGGGTGGTGGTCTAATAAATTAATATATATGAAATGTGGCATCAAAAATGATTTTACCATCTTCAAAAGGCTGCTGTCAGTACAGGAGCTCTTATCTGCTCATCACTTTGAGCCTGGACTCAACATTTGATTGATTTCACTACAAAGTGCCGCCAGGCATCTGGGGATCAACTCGCCAGTCAAGTTACAAGGAGCCCACAGACAGATATAGCAGGAATAACTCTCCAATTTGAAAGAACGTGATGGACAAGGACAATTAAAGCATGCATGCGGTGTCTCTAATTTGCAGCTAAATTATAGTCTCATTAATTGTGATTGACTTCAGACGGACTACTGGGTGCGATGAGGAAAAGCAAACCGAGTGATATGTGAAATTGACTTGAGCTGTTGCAATGTTTAACCAATATCTCATGACAAAGATTAAGTCTTGACCTTGTTTCTCGGGGTTCGGCTCACTTGCTGCTCTATCACTTGGACGTCTTGTTCTGAAACCCTGAGGGCCATGAGGCAGAGAGGATGCTGCAATCCTTTGAAATCTAACGGGGGGAAAAAAATGGGGGGAAGGTGTAATATCATTGGCTCTCGGGTGTGTAGGGAGAAAATCGTAGTTTCCGTTTGACAGACAACAACCCGCTCATCCCACTTCAGACTGACATTTCTCGTGAGTGCATGAATATTCACTACAGATTTCGATCACTCAGTCTGTGGGAACATGGCGCTGTCTCATCACGCCATGACACTAACTACTAGGACTACAAGCTTAGACTTCACCTCAACTTAAGGTCAGGTTGTAAGGAGCTCATGAATAACTTGCAAACATTGAACTTCTTTGATTTAGATCTCCGATAGTTGATTTCACTCAATCCATCATGCAACACTTGGAAACAATGCCACTTTGGCAAGAAGTCAAGCTGTACCAAATATGTCAAGCAACGTGTCTCTTTGCCAGCTGTATTCGTAAAGTGAAGACATTGTGCCCAGGGATACCAAATTAGTCGGGGACAAGCAAAAGGGAACAGGGTTTTTACTGGATCAGCAACTGAGAAATTATTTTCTCAGTAATATATATATATATATATATAGATACATACATATATATATATATACATACATATACATATATCTATACATATATACATACATATACATATATCTATACATATATATATACACACATACACACATACATATATACACATATATACATAAATATACATATAAAAATTACATTTTTCGGCAGCAACCAACACAAAACACATCGACAGCCAGCAAAGCAAATGATGTTCTTTCTGAATGTCCGTAACGCACTTAACCAGACATCGACACGTGTTACATCGCAAGTATTTCTAATAGCATTGACTTTCAACAACCAATACCATTTAATCCATGTCCAATCCCAACCATTGTCATATATAACCAGTATAACCAGCATTGTGGTGCCAGAGGAGTGGCATTCAAGTGTTACTAGAATAGAAAGCAGCTAGTGTAAAATGTATATAGTAATATTCTCATATACGTAGGTGGGCTGCATGGACGGCTGCAGTGTGCAGGCTTGTAATCCCCCATGTGCAGTTGTATCATACAATATAAAGGGTCGGATTCAGTGTTGATGTGGACTCAATATGTTGCCCCTCCTTCTAATCTTCACCACAATCCCTGCATCAACCATATTAGAGCTGAAACGATTTATCGATTAATCAGTTATTATTCGATTACTAAATGAATCGACAACTATTTTGATAATCGATGAATCGGTTTGAAGCTTTTTTCATGATTAAAACAAGATTTCCGGTTGTGATTTCTGATTGAAGCCTCTTGAATTTTATATATAATATAATATTTTTATTATTATATTTTATTATTTTTTATTATATTATATATAATATAATATAATATTTTCTTCATTTCTTTGCTCTGGATAACAAAGAAGTCATTACAAGTGAATCATTTTGGTTTATGGACAAAACAAGACATTTGAGAACATCATCAATTCCAGGTTTGACGAACACGGCTCAAGATTTTTTCGAGATACAATCGACAGATTAATCGATTATGAAAATAATCGTTAGTTGCAGCTCTAAACCATATGAACATCTATGATCTTTTGGTTTATAGGAGTGTGTTGTCTTAGCAAAGACACTGCCATGTATAAACACGAAGGAGCAGAGCCAGCATGATTCTGGTATGGACGTGTTTATGTGTGATTTTGGCCATCGAGGTGCTTCACAGCACATGTGCACGCAGTGTGGCCTGAGCGCAATAGAGTAGTACATAGCACAGTACAGCACATAAAGTATATGGCAAACATTCACTCCGTCACAGCCATTCAGGTACACTATTATATTCCTGACTGAAAATAATTTCTCAGTTGCCGATTTAGCCATAAGCCTATTCTTAATGGTTATGTGATGTGCCTTTAAGAAGCACTTTAGCTGTACGTGAGAAACTCTGAAGGTCATTGCACTGTACGACGGCTTCTGTGCGAGGTTCAAGTTTTCTAATGTTCTTCCTCTCTGTCTACCCTTTAATCATGTGCAAAGATCAGCAGTAATGGGAGGAAAAGAGAGAGAATGCAAACGCAAGCAGGTTTATTTCTCTGAGGGTACAGGCTACACACACACACACACGTGTAGATAAACATGTGGATAAATATACATACCTAAATTACAGTGTGTAGCTGCGTGAACACACTCACACACACACACACACTATTTTCCACAGAGACAAACAAAAGCCCAAACCACAGCGGGTCAGTGAACCTGTCTTTACCTGGAGAGTAAATAAACCTGTGCTCATTTTATCCCAGTCTCTCAGGTGTGTGTGTGTGTGTGTGTGGACAGTTCTTAATGACCAATGTGCCGCTTTCAGCTCCAAAACCTGCTGGGCTGTTCACATGAACAACACACAGCAACATTCATTTTGTGGCTCAAACAGAAGCAGCAGCAGTCACAGAGCAACAAAACACATTAGGGTTATTATTTTTATTCCCACCCTATCTACACTGCAGTGTTTACAGTAATACTTACAGTGTCTCGGTTGCAGTGTGGCTGTACTTCACAAAGCTCACGGTATAAGGGCAGATCTATTCACAGATGCACCTCAATTCAAACACCAGTGATTCATGCCACAGTACATTGCTGTTTTCTGTATTATAAAAGTGACTTAGTTGCAGCTCAATAATGCAAACAAATGAAGCCAGGTATGTTTGTGTACATAGAGCCACTTACACAGCTGATCATCTTTTACTTGAATTAATAAAAAACAAAAAAGTGTTGCATTTATAGTATACTTGAAAAATGCTTATAAATAAAAACAAATGACTGTACTAACCTGATGCACTTAGGAGTGGGAGCAGTGAGCGGATGACGTTTGTTACAATCTGCTGTCTCCCCATTTGGTCTCTAAAGACTAACTCTTAATGGGCAATTGAATGCTTGAGAATTTACTTTAGCAATGTTTACATGGAACATAAATCATTCATATATGAAACATCACACTCCACACTTTTTTTTCTTTACAGAATGAGCAAATTATTTGCAGAAAAGTAAATATGTTTTTTTTTTTCTGAGAGAGCAAGCGGCACATTCCCTTCGATCGGGCTGTGCATAAAAATAAATGTCCCCAGCTACTGCGAGACTGATACTTTAAGTGCATCCATTACTGTTTTGGTGTCTTTGTATGTGTGCGTGCGTGTCTATTGCAGTCAACTTGTGCTCACTGCTGCAGAGCTCTTTATGCAGCCAATATAAGCATAAAATGTGTCTGTATATATGTGTTTTTACACGATACACATATTCTTACATAAAGCTCACACACACATACAGAGAAGCAGGTTGGTTTGGCTGCTCATCCCAATTAAGATGAGCTTTGATCACACATCAAGCAGACAGCAACCTGAGAGGAAATACACACGCATGAAATCCAAATGCACACAGAGGTGAATTTGCTCACCTCAGTCTGTGTGCATGTGAAACACACGCACGCACAGTGTGGGGATTCGTGCGCAGAACAGGTTGTTCCTTGGAATGGGTGACAACAAGGGTAAGAACAGATGAGTGTCGGGTAGAGATGGGAGAGAACAGATGGGCTGAGAACATGCGGGGAGGGAGACAGAGAGAGAGAGAGGAACTAGACTTTGGCTGGAGTCACAAATGGATCTTTTGGCCACACAGCATGAGGACACATTAGCTGGCTTTGATATGTTTCCTTGAATTCAATGCTTTGTTCTTCCAGGACTGAATTTGCATACAATTATTGTAAGTGCATGAAAAAGTAATACACAAATAATGAGAAACTTTTCTAATGAGAATCTATGGTGGATTATTTGTCCCATGTCCCATGACCAACAACTGATTTATGTTTTCTTGCCATTTTGTTCACTTGGAGGAGGATGGAGGATGGAGGGGGAGTGGGGAGCAATGCAGGGGGCGTGGTCTGGAGGGGACAGCTCCAACGTGTCAAAAGGGAGAGTCTGGGTCAACAACCAAGTGCGTACAAGTGACATAAGCACGGACTAAGAAAGCCAGTGGTGTTTGTATCATTGTATCATTTCAAAACTAAAGATTTGCACTTGGATCAGCAAATGACATCACTAAATACCCCTCCTCCCATCATCAGTGTCAGTCATGGAACTATGAATTTAGAATTTCTGACATTTTTCCATGACTTGCTCGCTAACATCTGGCTTGTTGAGAATAGAGCTTCAAGAGGACGTGCAGACAACAAGTTGGGATAGTGACAGACTACTTTATTTGATATTATATTTACTGATGTTATTGGGATACAAAGAGGATTTCATCAAATAAGAGGGAATTTCACAAACAAATGACAGACCCATGCTTTAACTCTATAGGGAGATGAGGTACATTTTTTGATTAAAGTGGTGCACAGGGTAAAACTAATCTGCTCTTTCAAAAAAGAAAAAAAACAGCTGTGTAGATTTGAAGGAAAATCAATAAAAAAAGCAAACTGAAAATGGTTTAGCCCTACAGTACATTCAGCTTTATTTTTCATCAGAGGCTCATGGCAATGAGCTCATGCTGCAGCTGCCGAGCTCTCCCACACACAGATTTGAGGAGAGGAACCCGTTGTAACTACAACATGCTCACATTCAAAGGACTTTATTCAGATCGGATTTGCATAAGCAAACACTTTCCCCCCCAAATATCAACAAGCAAGCATGGATAAAGACACAATGTACATGCATGTGCATTAAGGATACACAAATATGCACATACACTCATGCAAATGGGCATGAATGTACCCAAATATTACACAGAAACACACAAACACTCATGCTCTCCATTTTTAAAGCATGCAAGTCTCTAATGAGCAGGATAATGTAGGCGGCTGTTTTGAAATTCTGCCTTTTCGTCTGCACCAGTTTCCTCACATCCTCCATTCCTCTCTCTCCTTCCAAATCCCTTTCTTTTCTGCCACCCCACTCTCATCCTCTGTCTAGCAGCAATTCAGTTTTAATTGCTTTCTGAGTCACCTAATTCCTCAGGGGGAAAGACAGAGGTATGGTATGAGAGGGAGAGAGAGAGATGGAGTGAGATGGTACATTTAAACATTTAAGGACTCAAACACACACTTGGTCTATCTTCTTCTCCTGTCTTTTCCTTGCTTTGTAGGATTCTGCTTTACACTTTCTTGAGAACAAATCCTCTTATCCTCTTTGTTAAACACAGTCTACTTTTGTTCACCTTGACATACAATATATATTTTGTTAGGCCTTGGATTTTACATTTCCTTTCCATCAAATAAGGATGGGGCTGAATTCTGCCTTCCAACAAAAACGCAACTTTAACCAGCTGAACCACTTTTTGTTGTTGTTTTGCCATGAATAGTAAAAAAGATAGATGTTCCATGAAACTCCTCTTCCTCATCGTTTTATAGGCCACCTTATTGTGCAAACACCCCAAGAAAGTGCAGCCATGGCATTTATGCGGCTGTATGTGACATTGCTGTACATATTCCCAGCAGTCACTTACTGGTCACACCCTGATTATGTCACAGTTTGCCTTATATACCCTGTCCCTGCTCTTAGAGCGAAAGGCCTGTAATAGCTGACTATTTTGGGAGACTGTTGTCATAGTAGCTAGCTACTGCTGTGCATAAAGATAAGAAAAGCATAATCTCATTAAATCATTTCTATCTACTGGAAGCTTTAAACATCATGTACTCAAAGGAACAATTCATCACTTGGGAAAAGAGCTCACTGCGTTGCAGAGAGAGAGAAGTGCTTTACCACACTGTGTGTCTGGTAAATATTCCACTGAGACAGTTTCAAATCGATGTCAAATTGCTTGAGATTTCTTTTCTTTCTTTTTTTAATAAGGGAAGTGTTTCTTGAAAAATAATTCAAATGAACTTGAAAAATTAAAAACAGACAAAACTTATTTCCATGCAGTAGACTGACCAGATATGAGGAATGAAGACTGTGTTGATGTTTGGGATATGAAGCTACATGAGAAACAATTGATGACAGCTCAAATGCTTTATATTTTTATATATATATATATATATATATATATATATATATATATATATACACATATATACATACACACATACACATAACAGTTGCCCAATAACAAAAAGGTCATATAGGTATACAGTTAAGATGAGATCAAATGTTGGTCTCAGACAGTTTTAGTCTCTGCTGCTTTTACATCCAGCCTTTGAAGTTGAAATCAAAGTCCTGTTCATACAGGCATGACCAGAGCAAATTGATTTGGTGTTAATGAAAACAGACTTTGAAAGTAAAGTGTGTAGATATCTGCCTGTAGATTTTTCCTTCTGTAGTCAGTGGTCCATTTAAGGTTGGTACAAAAGGATACCAGCAGACATTTTGTTGCCATTCTACACGAGTGCTGTCACTTCATCCAAAAATCAAGTATATGATTTCCACAGCTAAACAACATAATATCATTGTCTTATCTTTCCAGATGGGCTTTAGAGGCATTCAAATTCGATCTAAGGTCAAGCTGTGGTCACAGCTCCCTCTGCTGGATCATGCAGTGATTACTTCAGGTGATCGGTTGCACTTCTGGGCTGTACATCTGATTTCCAACAGCTTTTTAAAATTCTAATTTTAATTCCCCCCTGGTTCAAAGTGAAAAATCATTTAATTGCATAATTTTGGTTTGTGGACAAAATAATTAATTCGGTAATATTATCATTTTGAGGTTTGGGAAACACCAATCAACATTTTCTGGACCCATCAAGTACACAATTAATTGAGAAAATAATCGACAGATTAACCAGTTATGAAAATTAAAAATAATTAGTTGCAGCTGTATGGACTAGACAGTTCAATTGGTGCACTGCAGCTTTAAAGGCACAGCATTTCTACTTCCTTGCCTTTCCTTCGTGACAACAGCACCATTGACTTTTGCCCTTTAAACATTTATGTGATTATATCACCACCTTTTCTCTCCCCACATTCCATTTCTGCCTCCTCACTTTTAAAGGTTCTGCTCCCCTTTTTACATTAAGTGTGAACTCTGTCCATTTTTAGTTTTTAGTGTTTTTCCACGAGGCGTTTATCATACAGTGTCTTCAACTTTTGCCACTTTTAATAGGAAGGATGAGGAAAAAGAATTAGTTTAGCCTTAAAATGTTATTCTCCTGAGGGCCTGAAAGCAGCAAACAGTGCTGGCCTAAATTATTGGCAGTCTTGGTATGTTTTGTCGAGTCAGACTGAGTGTGTGTGTGTGTGTGTGTGTGTCTCTGCTGGCAGCTGTTTAGTGGCTACGTGTGCACCAGAGTGTGTCAGTGAATCTCAAATTAACCGTGCACCCATGCCAGTGTGTGGACGCCCTCTGAAAAAGATTTTGTTCTTTTATTGCCCATGAATTAAACATCCTCTCTCACTCGCTCTGATCAATCACATTTGCTCACCTCAAGAACCAATTAAAGCCGTATCAAGCAGAACTTTAGAAAATACCGGCTTCAACGCAGCTGAATGAGACACTCAAAACCTTTGAATTTTTCATTGGAAAGTGCTCCATCAACAGCTTCAGCTCATTTAAATATTAAGATGGTACCGCTGCACTTTTTCATCTCCCCCTGCTCCCCCTTCCTCTGTTTATTCATCACTTCCCTCCTGTATTCGACTCCATTTTCTCTGCTTTTTATTCCACTGTGCTGCACTGGGTGATGAATCATTGTTCATATGTATTTGTCTTTTCTTTTTTAAAGAATTTAATAAGTTAAAGCATTTATATCTACATAAGTGTGGGTCAGCCAGAGTGACTCAGCGTCGTGCCTTTCACGCTATTATAGGGTTGTTGTGTGTTTACACTAACAATGTTCCACTCTTATTCATTATGTTTTTTCATTTACCATGCAACCAAGTCACCAGGCTCAAATGTTGCACATTCTGCAGACCACAGATACTGCAACTTCATGTTTCATTTTGAGGAAATGAGGCTGATAATAGCCATGTCCATTTCTAACAAAAATGCTATTCAAATATGCAATGGTATTATTCATCAAATATTCTTAAATCCAGTGCATGAGAAGTAGTGAAATTAATGCAGGGTTCACAGTATGTTGATCTAACTTGAGCAGCTAACAAGATACATTTAAAGACCCTGGTAGGTTCCATCACTTCTATGGGATCTACAGTGTGTTGAGCTTAGAGAAGCAGCTGCAAGATGCATTCAAGAAAAGTCCACTAACTAAATGATTGCTGCTGCTATCACATTGAGAGAATGAATGAACCACATATTAGGGAGTAATTGGAGGAGATAGATTTGTTTTAATGAAGGCAATCACTGATAAATCTTTTGTTTTGAATATATTAAAAATAACCACAGTAACTGATTGTCTTCTTATAATACTCATTCCCATCCTTAGTTATGAATGGGGTTAGGATTAGACAGAAAAAAGCACTGGGTTAGGGCTAGTTTCATGAAAGTTTCTTGGTTTAAACTTTCATAACAACATTCCGACATGCTGTTACAGCATTAAAACACACAGGGTACCATGATCTCAACGGGTCTTAAACTGTGATGTGCTGATTTCACACCACTGTCACATTTTTGGCATCAAACACACACTACAAAGACATGTATGAAGGTCATAGTCAGTGTTCAGTCCAAGGGGTGATAAGAGTTTTTAAATTCTGAATCAAAAAAGGTACTCTCCAAGTAACCTGTTCTTGGGGGCGAGATACTTTTTCAAGCAGAAATCGTATGGTTGAATGGATATTTAATTCAAACATTTTTGTCTGTGCAGAATCTACAGTTTAAATCCAACATGTCCCTATAGTTTGCAGAAAAGTATGGCAACATGTCTCTGCATGAGATACCAGGCTGTACCAAACCACTGGTGCTGCTTTTTCTATTATAGTAGTATTATTTATCATTCACATGCATTTAAAATAATCAGTAGGTTTTTTTTAAAGAAAGTAAAGGAAATTGACAGTGATGCATGTGAATGACATCTGGACCACACTACTAATCAGAACAGCTTAAGTAGCCACAGGTGTGCTGTCACATGATCTCATCAACAAGAATTGATTGATTATCACCATCTGCTCTGACTGATAACACCTAGCACCTATCTATTATGTTATTGTACATACAAATCCTTGTTTAGGGACCTCACTTTGCATACTCTCAGCAGATACTGTACAAACAACTGTACATTACCCCAAGCCATTTCAAATGTCTAGTTCCAAAAGTACTTTACCAAAGGTTAAGCTACTTGGTTGCATTGGTCAGGCTGGCACATATACTTATTTAAATACCATGTAAAGTCAGTAAAAATGTCATTCAATCACTATCACTAGTTTCAAGTCTTCTTAAATACCAGCATGATGTCAATTTATTTTCTTAATGCAGCATCCCGAAGGCTGAACCTGCCTATTTCAGCTGTAGCTGATGAGGACAACTTAAAGAGTCAGCCCCAACATGTCATTCAAGGTTGCTGCACTTTCACTCCGCCACTTGGCATCTCCGCTGTGTTTGATTATTCCCCGATTGTGAGTTTTTTGTTTTTTTATCGTAGAATTCAATATAAATTGTGGCACAGTGCCACAGTAAGTAAACTGTTTTAGATTAATCTGTTGGTCCTAATTCTTTTCTAATGTGCAATTATTTGGGTCTAATAAACAGCACCCACTCGCCTGTTCCTCACCTTAGGTATATTGTCATTGTTAATTTACTGGCTTTCTTTTAAATTAAACAACAAATCACTATTCAATAGTCAAATAGACAATAAAGCAGGGGATGCTTTAGAGCTTGACTGTGATGTGACTGACAATGGTTGTCATGGTACTCTTAGGCTGAACTTCAAATGTATACTATCTGTTCACCGTATATTGCTGAAAAGTGATTTCTTACACATGCTCACATGTGGTAGCCTGAGTCAACCCAGCCAAGTATACCTACGATTTGGTTTCGCTCTGCAGACACGTCTGGCAAGGACGCCATTTCTGCCAATTACAGAATCTCCTGAAAATGGGAACCAATTATTAAACATTGGCGGACTAGAGGTAGGCTTAGGATGATGATGCCAGAGAAGCAACACCTAGCAGTTATTTATTTATTGGCTAAAGGTCTATCCAATTGCATATAGAGGCATTTAATTTTTTGAAAGTGGGAGGTGACTACACCCTTTCCAGACTCATGCTCAACCTCA
Organism: Solea senegalensis; assembly: GCF_019176455.1. Lineage (NCBI taxonomy): Eukaryota > Metazoa > Chordata > Actinopteri > Pleuronectiformes > Soleidae > Solea > Solea senegalensis. The sequence continues at coordinate 19,808,306 of NC_058035.1, forward strand.
GATGAGATGGAGCGATGCAGTCGCTGCACATGTGCACACATAATCACAATGTGCATAATGTATAAATACATAGGAAAAAGTGTTCTGAATAAATCAAAATCGCTCAAGAATCAGAGTGTGATAATAGTATTTTTGCAGTGGCATGGACTAGAAAATGAATGCAAAGCTCCCTGTGTGTCTCTCCATAGTCCACATTGCAGGTGATTTCTCAAAAAGCACAGCTCAGCAGCATGTGGCCCCACCACTGCCTAATCGCCACATCCTCACCCGGTTTATTATCTCTGCAAATAACAGGCAGCATAAAGTCTGAAAGGCACCTTCAACTTTTCTGCCGTCTTTGAAATCTAATAACAGGATGCAACATCCATCAACACCTTACAGTTCTTACAGAGTTGGCACAATCTACAACACTGAACAGACACAATCTTGTAAGCAGTTTCCCTATTTATTCAGAAGACATTTAATATTCAGTCATACGCATGAGAGTTTTTGCCACAATATCTTGCTTTTGATTTTTTGTTTATTTCCAATCTTCTTTCCATTATGCAGATCAGCAGACGTTCATGTATAATACAGATGCATTTCTCTCGCATCCTCTACACTCCCTCTCTTTCATCCCCATGTTTGTTTTCTTATTTGGCATGATCAGAAGTACAGCACTGTCCAGTGACCACAGAAAGGTCAAATAACATGCAGGTTTATTTAGTACATATGTACTCTTGACAACCATTCAAAGCACTTTAGACTACAGCTTTCACCCATCACTCCAACCTGGTCTCCCAGAAGAATTTGTATTGTACATTTGGTCAGAATCCAGACACAGGAAGAGACTTCCAACTTCTGTAGATCAGTTAAAAATACGTAATCCCAAAAAACACCGGTTAATTAGCGGCAGCACTGCTGAAAGCGGCAGTCGCGACCGCCTGTGCTCCGGTCATACAGGAAGTATTGAACTAATCTTTTTTAATTAACGGATTCCAATGATTCAGGTACACTGAAAAAAAACTGCTTTACAAGTCACTAGTCACTCATTTGTCTGTCTTGTCTTGTAAAACGAAGTCACAGATGTTTCATGCAGCCATGGAGTGAAGACTTTGCCCAAGTTGAGGAGGTACTATATTGTCATGGAAAAACAACCTAAACCGTCCCAAGGTGAGGCGACTCGAGCTGGGACCATTGGTGGAAAAGGGGCTTTGGTTTCACAGAAAGTTATCTAGTCCTGGCCTGAATTCAGCAGTTTTGATCAATAGAGCCACTGCAGCTCTGCAGGTCAAGGCTGCAGTGCGTAACTTTTGCAGAGTGTTGTTGTTACCCTGCCTCTGTCTGGTCTTCATGGACAGATATGATGTAACAGTGTTTGTATGCTGTGTCCTTTATCTGAAAATGTGTTCCATGACTGAGGGAGCGTTTGTGTGTATACAACAGTAGTGCAGGGTCAAGTAGTGTTTATTCCATCAAACTGCTGAGAAGCTACTCTTTAAACAGCAGAATTAATGTATGCAACTATTTGCACTTCTTTGTGTTTTCAGTCAAATTCCAATGTTGCTGTTGCCTCCATCTGTCCAATCTGACATACATTACTGTATATAAGCAATAATGTTTTGAGTTGCTGAATATAGTTTAGTCTAACCAGCAGAGGAGCTGTCACTACTTGATTTAAATAATGTTTTAGCTTCAAGTTTGTGTTTGGTAAATAAATGTAATGTTAAAACGAAATGGAGAGCTACAGCCCAGTACCTCCAGAGAACAAAGTACTTGCTATGAAGGCAACTCAGAAAGACCCAAGCTATCAACATGTGCACTCTACTAGTCATTGGACACCCAGCTGGAATAGTAAGCTGACCACAGGAACAGACAAATGCCACAGATGTCAAGACATGAAAACTCACTCACAATGCACAGAGGGTTCCACCAAAAGTCCACAGTACTAACTGAGTGCCTCAGGCAGCAGAAGACAGAGGGTGATGAAGAGGAAGAGAAAATGCCACGGAGGACCAAACCTCTACAGGACGTATCATCAGCAGGTCACGGCAAGTGGCTGACATGAAAAAAGAATAGAAAATCCTAGAGAGCCATACCAACACAAACAACAGCCTGGAAAAAGACACACTGTGCAAAGACACACTTCAGAGAGTCGAGCACAATGGAGCAGGGGGAAAATCTGCAAGCTGGTGCAGTAAACACTGAAATATACTGACATGTGGCTGCTTATTATAAAAATTATTTTGTATCATTGTGACCCTGAAATTAGAACCATACATTGTTAGAAGCCCAGCAGCACAAACTGTGTTTTTTTCTTCTAATGGATATACATTCATGGGTAGAGGGAAAAGAGGGAGTTTGGCACAATAACATAGGGAACGATGCGTAAAAGGTGACTGATGTATTTCTTTTCATGTTTGAAAAACTGCAAGTGGAAATGATCTGCCTCATAAAAGCAGGTTTAATCCTTGTTGCACGTTTGAATACATATTCGAAACTGGTGGAGAGAATGGCAGCATTCATTTGAGCAAGAAGCAGACACACACCAAGGAGACAAGCTGAGAGGATTATTCTCACCACAAGGATTTCTTGATCACTACAATTCTCTTCTCTTTTTCTGGAAGGTGGAAGCTCCATGGTAGATAAAGAAAGGCCCACTCAGGTAGAGCAGCTCAGTCAGGCGGCATATTTCTGACTGAACCCCATAAAAGTCCACTGCAGTTAAGTTTGTGTCGCTTATAAGAAGCTGTTATTGTGTTACTGTTACTGTATATGTTTACTGCTTATTTTCCTTGTTTGCAGATTGTTGCACTGTTAGTGACAGTCAATACAAACACGGAAGTGAAGTACACATGGCATACACACACACTCAGGCTTGCCCTTGCCCAAGTAAGCAAATCCAAACCTAATCTGAAAACAATTTCAAAACGTTTTTCCCAAAGTATCCACACTGAGTGGCACTTTTGGGTAACAAAATAAATACATTTGTGTGACTACCTACAGACTTTATATAATGTAAGCGGAACAGTGTGATATCTACAACGAGGTGGAGTGACAAATCAGTCTGTCCATCCACTACTGAGAGGTTTTACAATATAGCTGGGACAATGTATATGAAACAGATGTCTATTGCACATGAGCTGTGGTGAATGTCATGTACTTTTAGGCTAGAGCAGAAGATACAGTTTCACTTATGGAGGATATAATTGACATGGACAACTGTTAGGAAAGAAGTAACAAAAATATTTATTGGCAGGAAGCCACTCTTCAATTTAACAAAAATAGTTCAGCTATGACTGAATTTATATTTTTTCCATACAACAACTTAGAATTTATCAATAACAACCTCAGTTGTAAACAACAGCAAAATAAACAAATGTACACAAGGAATGCTGTTCAAAGTGCAAATGAAATTTTAAAAAAAACATCCAAAAGTAATAAACAAAGTCCAATAGGGTCCAAAAATAAAGTCAACCATCCAGATAAGTCAGTGTCCACAGTTTATCCGAAGTCAGTGTGTGTATTAGTCCTTTAATGTAATTGTTCATCTATCCTGATAGTGTGATTTTGTTTCGTATCTGTATGATGTAATAGATGTGCTTTCTCCAGCTGCTTCCGACATTACACTCTCCACGCATGTGAGCCGGTGCTCTGCTCCACGTTCCTCGTGCCTGGGCTCTAGCTCCCCATCAGAATCAATTCATACACAGAAAAAAAAACTGCATAGAGCAGGTGTTTTCCTTTAGATTTATCATTTATCTTTTTTTTTTTTAACATTAATCTAAATCAACTGTACAGTATTTATCTTTTTAACTTAAATTAATGACCATAAACCATTCACATTGACAATGTATCATATACGGCTATAAAATGAATTTTTAAACAGCCCACACACAAAATGGTGTTTATATGAAATATTTTAAATGTTCTTAAATTTACCACTGCATAGTGCACACAAATCATGAATTAATTCACATATCAATCATGTTTGAGAATGAAATGCACACAACTGCATGTTTTAGCTCACAAGACCAACTCTTTCAGCTTTGTAACATTAACTAGCATATAGCAATAGCACAGGTCATATATATATATATCAGTACACATTGTATAGCAGTATGTTAACTGCTAACACATAGCACTAGTTCAATTATCAGAGATAATTATCCACAGAGAAATACAAAACTAACCACATTCTCAAATTCAACACACTCACATATACCTCCGGTTGGTTTTAAACATTTTCTCAGAAGTATAACAGCACATAAGATTGATATATGAATGAAATAAGTGAGTAATTAGCCGAGGTCGGCAAGCGTTAGCATGCTATGCTAAGCGCTAATGATTACTACTCACCGGAGTTTTCCCTTGACACAACATGATACAATGACGATGTCCAGCAAGCTAAAACACCTTCTCCTAGGTGTGGATACCTTTCAGAACTAATAACTCGAAAGAAAATAATGTTCTATCCACTCTTTAACTAACTATCAGCATTAACTTGCTCTCCGCTATAGCATGACTGTTCTCATCAGTGTGGACATACGAAAAAAAAATAACAAACCCGGGAAAAAAAACAAAGGAAGTGCGACCGTGACTAGCGCTTGTGTATAACTAATGCGCACCCTGCTGGTAAAAGTAAGGAACTACGTCAAAATACAACTCATTCAACTGTATAGTTCAACATTGTTAAACTCTAAATATTTGGTAACTTTTAACATATGCTACAGTACCGTCACCTTTTTGTGAGTTGTATTGTTGTTGGTGTTGTCATTCTGCCTCTGTTTGGTCTGTGTGAACATAACTGAAAGAACATTCATCTCAAAACAAGCTATGTGACGCAATACTGACTGACAGAGAATGTGTGTGTATACAGCTGCAGAGCAGGGATGAGAAGCGTTTAACTGCTGAGCGAACAGTTTATTTTAAGAGAACAGAAATCACATCTGAAAGTATCTGTGTGCTTCTTTGCATTTTAAATCATACTCCAACCTATTTAAAGCTGTCTCACATTAATATCCAGCTCCCATGGTGAGGCTTTCCCAGGCCAGTCAAGAGATATATTTTTTTCAGTGTGACCTCGACCTCGACCTCCGGTTGAACATGCCCAAAACCCCTCCCTCAGGGAGACGTCCAGGAGGCATCTTTACTAGATGCTTGGACCACGTCGACTGCCTGCTCTCAATGCGGAGGAGCAGTGGCTCGACCTCAAGCGGCTGCAGAATGTCCGAGCTTCTGACCCTATCTCTATAGCTGGGCCCAGGAAACTCATTTTGGCCGCCTGTATCTGTAATTTTGTTCTTTGTGTCACTACCCATACCTAATGACCTTAGGTGAGGGTTGCAATGTAAATAGACAACAGGAAAACTAGTAAATGAAGCCAGCAGGACCACGTCATCTGCAAAAAAAGTAGGGAGAGAATGCTCAGTTGCACCAAACCTGACACCCCACCTCCCAGCAAGTAATCAACAGAATATCAGTGATAAAAAACAACCCTGGGAGAGTCCAACTGTCTCTGGACTTACTGCCGGCAACGCGACCCAAGCTCTCATACCAAGAATCCTGTGAGCAGACTGGCTGCAGCAATGCAACAGACATTTGTTTTAATTTAAAAGTTACGCACCACAGTTTTAAATTAACTTCCTTGGATTTAAAGGCCCTTTCAAGGGTGAGAGTAAAATTCATTATGTGCAATCAAATGACCCTGTATATGATTAAGTATGCAAATTTTGATTCATTTGATGCTCTCCCACATCAGAGGACAAAGAGGAGAGAGAGAGAGAGCGTAAAAGAGAAGAAGAGCTACACCTACACCTGTGACTCTGGAACAGATGGTCAAATCCAAATACAGCACCACAGGCACCAAAGACAGCAGGTCTGACGCAGTGAGTGTGTGTTCAGATTCTTGTGTACCTTTTTCAGTGTGAGTGTAAATGTGCGTGAGGTGGAGGTTAGTGATGAGCTCAGAGGTGGAGCGCTGCCAGCAGCCCAGCGGCAGACAGCTGGCTGCAGGTTTGAGTCCCGAGGTCTGGACTCTACGGCTCTGTGCATATGTGCATGTACGGTCAGCAGACCTCATTGTATGTAAATCACTTGATGCCCAGAGGACTGAAAATGCAAGCACACAACTCTACACGCATATCATCCATCTTATTTGCATGTAACAAAAGTTTGTGCAGCTTGAAAGCAATAAGCTGTAAAAAAAAAAAAACAATGAACGCAAGCTTTTCATTTTTTTTTTTCTTTCACAGCTTTTCATTTTGCTTTATTTACATGATGGCTGAATGGATAAAAAGAATGCAATCTACTGAAAAGCAAAACAAAAGAGAACGCATAATAGTACTGGCCTTTTCCTGTGACAGCTGTAAAACCTGAACACAGAAAGGAAGCATTAGCTTGTATGAATCCAGGACCAAAATTTTTCCAAATAAGGCTTGGCTATGTAATTTGTTTTTGAAACACTTTTTGCTTGTGTGTAACAGTAGTAGTAGTAGGAAGATAACTCAAGTGTCAATCAAAGGTCCAGTGTGTAAAGCCTAGTGACATCTAGTGGCGGCACTGAGGATTAACTGAGTTATGACGATGAAAAAAGACACTCCTTCGTTTGCATTGTAAGCTTCTGCACAACACATGCTGTTTGTCCTCACAGGCTGCTGTAGAAGCATGACAGTGCAAGATGGTGGTCTTGATAAAGGATGGCCCTTGACTAAAATATGTAGAAAAGGCTTTGTCTAATGCTATAAACACCAAACTATTTTCATTTTAAAGCTAATTTACACTTTTTTTAATTTTCAGCCCTAAATGTTACACACATGGCTTTAAATCAGAGTACACCTTAAAAAATCATAAATCCAGGTTAAAATAACATTATGATAATTCTATAACTAATATACTTTCAATTGATTTGAAATAAACAATGGTGATACTTGAGCACCCATATAGACTATGATATGAATGTGGTCATGAGGAAAGATAAATTATAGCCCTGCCACCACAAATTCCTGTATTTTGTTTCTTCCCATTTTATATAAACTCTTCTGCATCTCAGCCACTAATTTCCTCCAGACCAATTGTCTGGAAGACCCCATGGCTTCACACAAGGCTGCCAAGTTTGACTCCAACTATCAAGGAGATAAAAACAAGTAGCTCTGAATCACATGGCATCCATTCTGTGCGAAAGCCTCATCAGAGCGAGTACCTGGCAGTGTTTAGTAATTGTCTGAGGGCTGTTGAACTTGTCGCTCCTGTAAAACACAAGAATAAATGTGCTGCAGCTGCACTGCCGTTGACCAGTCATGCAGTGACAGCCGCTGGCGCAAACGCATCACACAAACGTCATCCTACCCACTGCAGAACGACAGGAAGGAGCATGTCAACACGACCGCGATCGCTTGGAAGAGAAGGACAGTACAGTATGTATACAGTTATGTATAACGAATCAAGTGTAAATGCTGAAATCTAATGATCCCCAGTGAGTTATGTGTTGAAGTAATAGTCAATTCATCACAATGATCTTGACAGTTGATTAATGGTTGATAATGTGCATCTTTTTCTGCTGAAGATTGCAAATACTATATGTACTATAACTTCTATTAATACTACAAATGTATTAATACTTTAATTATTAATACAAAATAATGTGGTTTGCAATGTCAACCATTTGTTTTCCCTTATTTGGCCATGCATTATTATTATTATTTTCTTATTATTATTATTATTTTTTTTTTAATTATTTGTAATTAAAAAATAATTAATTAAATTATTCGAAATTTAATTAATTATTTTAATTATTATTCAAAATAAAACCATAAAATATTTGAGACACATTTTACTGAGCTGTCAGTGCAGTCACCTCCACTAAGAAACTGTCCCCTGCGTGAATAGGTTTGCAGGGTTGATTTGCAGTGTGCAGATGATGTCTGAGGAGAAAGTGAAGAACAACTTCCCTTAAGCACAAGGTTCCATCCGTCCATTTTCTACCGCTTTATCCTCCCATAGGAGGGTCCTGGGGGGGTGCTGTGCCAATCTCAGCTGACATAGACATTAAATGATAGGCGGGTCACACCCTGGACAGTTCACCAGTCCATTGCAGGGACACATATAGAGACAACCATTCACTCTCACATTCACACCTATGGTCAATGTTGAGTGTCCAATTCCCCATATTGCTTGTTTTTGTGGGAAGAGCTAGAACCCCCCCCACACACACACACACAGGGAGGACATGCAAACTCCATGCAGCAAGAAGACCCGGTCTCGAACCCGGGTCTTCTTGCTGCAAAGGCAAGAGTACTATCCACTACACCAACCGCGTGGCCCCAGCACAAGATTCATGAGCCGTAATAATTGATGTTCATTACTTTTATTTGATCTGGTCATACATTTATCTGAAGCTCAGTTTACTTCAAGAGTTATTACACAGGATATTATATAAGAATAAATATTATATGTCTATTGTAAATTAAGAACCAAAACAATACCCCATACAGCATTTGTAAATCAACATTTTCAAAACCTTTCAGACAACAAACTTCAAAATAACCAGGACCAGATGCACAGAACGAAGAAGTGGGCAACGTATCCCAAAGGTCTTTAAACACATCATGTGTTTACTGTGTTGTGATGTGGAATTGTCACTTCAACACCTTCAACAGGTCAATGACGTTTTAATTCAAATGTGTTTTTTCTTTTAATTTGTTTTATTTTTTTGTTAATCTGCAACAATTACATGTTAAAGAAAATTGTTTTTCAATATGATTTATAAAAATTCATCTTCTATGTATCTAAAAATCCCTTTGGAGGACCTTACCCAAGTTTGGGACAATGATCAATGAGTTCAGTAACAAAGACTTTTCACTGTAACCTCAACATGTAGGAGTTATGTGTTAGCCATTACCTTATACACTGATCCTATGTGGTTCACCTCAGCTGTCGGCTTAAAGGCCTCCAATGGGGACACACGATAGAAAGCTTCAAAGCTGCGGTCTGCACCAGTAACACACACTCACCCACTCAAAGCATCTCATACACATATACATATATATATATATATATATATATATATATATATATATATATATATATATATGAAACCTATAAGAGCAATGGCCCTGTTCTGAAGAATACATTTTCCTTAAAACCAACTTGCAAGGTTAATATGATTCTGAAATTATTTTCTCATTAAAGAACACCTGAAGTTTGATTTTTTTAAATGTAAAATGTAAATGTAAAATCTACAGTAAAAAGTTGGGGGAAAGAAATTCAGTTACCATGTTTCCTCCAATTATACAGCCATTTGATGTTATATTATTTTTTGAATAATATTTTTAATCCCTTTATAAGTCATTATTATTTTAAATAGAACATGCACACTATATTTCAAATCAATTTTAGGTAGAACAATTAAAAAAAACAAAAAACAGTAATGTGTAAGTGTGTCAGTCAGATATATTGTTGTCACTAGCGAGCAAGGCTTAACATGCACATGTATTTCACTTCAAATATGACACATAAATACATTATCTTTACACTTGCATGCGACGTCTGCTTTCATGCTTTGCACTCTTCCCACAGATGCACCACAGTGTCCCCGTGGGCAGAAGTGTTGTTAAATTTCAGTTTCTGTGAATCGAAACAGCCACCAATTTCTCCTATAGACAGCCGAGGAACACTGATGGCCCCCATTTAAAAGACTTATGTGGTCTGGGATGGTGTTATTTTGGCCTTCGCCTTGTTACCTCCCCCAGAAGACTATACTAACAACTTGTTTTTGTTTTGAACCAAACCATGTTATTGGTGTTTTGCTTTCAATCTCAAATGTACCTCTTTGCTGGCTCACTAAAATACACACACATACACACAGACAGACAGACAAACATGCCACTAGTCAGTGATAACTTTTCACTGTACACTCAGCTCAGTAGGGGCCATTTGTTGTCAGTGTTGTTGTTGTCATACACAACCATCAATTGGAGCCTGCTACCATCACAAAACTAAACGAGCCAACACAGCAGGTGGTGAATCAGATGTGCTAACCAATCAATAAGCTTTGAGTAACCATCCAAGGTAAAACAAAAAACAAAAAAAGCAGCAGGAGAGCACTTAGTCCCTACCCCAGTATGACTGTGTATCTACTACTGTGTACTTTTTTTGTCTTTTTAATGTCATTTTGTCAGACAAAAAAGATCATGGGCATCCAAATATCAAAAAGGGACTTCGAGTCTCCGCTCTGTCCCTGTCTCTCACCTCTGTCTCATGTCTGAGATGAGTGTGGAGACAAACTTCTAACCTACTGTTATTTGTTTGTTTCCATGGTGGTGTCCTCTTCCCGTCACACTTCAGTCAGTCATCATCTAACCGCTTTATCCTCCACCAGATGTGCCAATCTCAGCTACATCGGGCGATAGGCGGGGCACACCCTGGACAGTTCGCCAGTCCATCGCAGGGCCACACACAGCTAGAGACAAACAACCATTCACTCTCACACTCACTCCTATGGTCAATTTAGAGTGTCCAATTCACCTAATCCCCACAGCCGGAGAACCCGGAGAGAACCCACGCACACACGGGGAGAACATGCAAACTCCATGCAGAAAGGCCCTTGTTCCAACCGGGGCTCGAACCCGGGTCTTCTCGCTGCAAGGCGAGAGTGCTAACCACTATAACACCGGGTGTCACCCTCAATTATAGGGTATGACTTTTAAATATAAACAAATGTCTGTCACATTCAAACCGTTGTCACACTCTCTCTGTGTTTCTCAGCATTGCAGTGTTTAGACCTCATGCCGCCCAGTGACATTCCTGCACTGCACAAAGGAAGTGATTTGTTTTGTGTCAAGAGGCAACGGCAGCATTGTGCTAGTAAAGCAAGACTGCTGCAAACAGATATGACTGAAAACACAAAGATGTGCCCATGCAATGTTACAAAATTGAATTCTACTGCTCAAGAAAACCCGCTTCTTTAGAAGTTTCACGTGAAAAATGCGTCCTGCCTGTACCTAAACATGAATGCTCCCGCAGGCAGAGACGATAGTACTGCTTGACAGAGCCTGTTTTTCAGTTGTAGAACCAATCCAACCATAATTCTTTACGAAGGTTTGCAGGGCTGCTGGTGCAATCTGAGCTGACAGGGCAAAAAGGCGGGGGGGTACCCTGGACCGGTCACTAGGTCCAACACTTAGAGACAACGAACCACCACGGGCTAATTTTTTTGGACATGTGGGAGGAAATTGGAGAACCCAGAGAAAGACACACACACACACACACACACACACAGGGAGAACATGCAAACTCTACACAGAAACGCCCAGACTGGGACACAAACCAGCAACCCTCCTGCTGTGTGGCAACAGTGCAAGCCACATGCTCCACCGTGTGGCTGGAAGAACAAATCATGTCACATTATTTCTGTTCACCAAGACCAAAGTGAGGCAGAATAAAAACCCCACTAAAATCCATACAAAGTTCAGACAGATAGATAGATAGATAGATAGATAGATAGATAGATAGATCAGGTAACTATGGCAGTGTATGACTACCACACCTGTTATAGGTTGACTGACAATACAAAAAACTATGACTCATTCACTCATATTAAGCTGCAGCTCAATTGACCTACGTGGTTGTTCTTTTATTTTGGTCTCATAAAACTTCCAGTGAATGACAGCGGCAATCTCATTTCATAAGATAGTGCAGTATTATCCAGTGTTTCAATACAAGAGTGTCAGTGAGCGAGAGTGAGACAGAAGGAAGCTTCAAAATGACAAGATGAAAGTATGTGCCGGATGAGTGACACAGATGGGAGAGATTGTTGGACCAATTTGCCTTGATTTTCCTGGAATATTAGCAAAATAGTCCACAATCATAGACTCATGCTCTTCCTTCAAAGCCGGACAGGGGCTCTCACACTTTTACTCGTCATCCCTGTGGCTGCACAGATGGTCCATTTGACTGTAAGTTTGACTGATGAGACCGTGGGTGACATATATGGACCAGTTCACACTGTCGCCGTACAATTTAAGGGCGTATACAAAAACTGTTTGCAGGATTTTCCCACATTGGTGAGGCAAACAAGATGTGCTTGCATACATCACGGCAACGATGAGTCATCCAGGGATGGAAGATGTAATTCAAACCACTCGACTTTCCTGGACGTTTTAATGCCAATATGTAGTAAAAATACTACTTCTACTATACCCCATTTATCATCAATACTGCTTATCCTTTGGCGTAAAGGAGAGAGGAGCTAGAGCTAATTCCAGCTAGCAGTGAGCTAGAGTCAGGGTACTCCATACATGAAGCATTCACTTTCAGGACTTTTAATTCGTATTAATTCATTTTTTCCCACAACACAATATTACATGTAACTACAGTCCTAAAATAAATGTACTTATTCTGCAGTGATTTCTGCAGATTTTATTAAGTGGGAAAACAAAAAGGACCGATAGTATCATATGGAGTATCATATCAGTATCAGTCCACTTATGGTCATAATTACTGAATCAGATTTCGGAAAGATACAAATTTAATGTCCAATATATTAAAAAAAAACAACAACAAAAAAAACAATCTGACTGTAAAAATATAAATAAAACCAAAAATCTGCATTTTAACAAGTCATGTTTTAGGCTGCTAAATGCCTGCATGTGTAACTGCTTCAGTTTAAAAGGTCTAAAATGACTGTATCTGACCGATATCAGTGGATACGTTTGCGATATCGTTATCGGACCCGCAAAAGTGATATAATTCCAACCGCAGAATTTGGAGACTTTTGCAAGACCATGAGTAAAAGCAGATCTATTGCATGTTACTTCAAAAAAAAAAAAACTCCATTTTCTAAATAGATTAGGAATCATATTAACAGAGATAAATGCAGTCACTCTCGTTCTGGTTCAAAAAAAAAAGATTATAATGAAGTTAATTAACTGAGTTGCTCTGTAATTAAACTGTAAAATCTGACAAACAAACAAAAACTAGCAAATTGCTGTTGAGACTGTGGCACCACCATGGGACTCCAGCACTGTAGGGTATGCACTGACTGTAACTTTGCTTGAACACATTGCACTAATGTTGCCTAACACACACAAATACACTCATCTGATTAGTGTACATATTTCAATTACAGCTGTAACACCATCCTCCCACCTTTCCCGCAGGTCCACCATCGTTTTTTATAGACTCACACACAACGTACCCTATCTCATAACACTGGCTGCAGCCCTTTTGAAATCTCTCGTGCTGAGCTTTGAATACTGAATGAGTTGCGTTGTTTCTTTCACACGAGATAACAGCTTGTGAACGTTTGAATGCAAAAGAGTGTGACGTCTCTGTCAACGTCAGTCGGCATGTTCCGAGCTTGAAAGTCAGACGTAAGGCAGAGTTTTCTTCGTCAGTGTTGCTCCAGGTTAAAATGTGAGCGCACATCCTGCAGATAATGCATGCACCAGTGCCTCTGCTGGCCTATTATTCATTATTACATTTATATGGGCTGGGCTCCTGAGGGAAAGCACGATCAACCAACCGACTGTGCAATTCTGTCTCAGTATGTCAACATGGCATTATAAACATTCTAATGATTGTGCTTGTCTGAATTTTTAAAAATTCATGTTACACATGTTATTCTGACTAAAATTGTACAAATCAAAGTTCTCATAGTCGGACTATGCTTGGCAGTCAAATTACGATTGCTTGTGAACATTCAGCTGGAGCATGTTCCACAGTTCCCAGGCCCAAGGATTAAATCCAAACTGGTGCATATTCAGACTGATAAAAAACTGAATTCACGTTGTTCACTAAAATAATTCAACATTTGTAAGTTAATGGATGGCAGAGAGGTGCAAATCGAGTCCTGCTAGTGTTTGCTTAATGGGACAAGGGCAGTTGAGTTATTACATGTGCATGCATGAGAGTTAATGCTGGTATGTATGTCTGAATATGTGTGCATATAGTGTATATTCCTACTGAGGCATGCTGTCACCTTCCGGAGCCCAGGTGGCCAGGGTCACATGAGTGCCGTGCGCAGGGGAGCTGGTGTAGAGCATCCATCTGGTGTCTTAATACACTGTGCATGCACGAGAGTGTGTGTGTGTGTGTGTGTGCAAAAGTGACCTTGATCGAATTCCAGAGCAGTGCTCAGACGACAAAATGCTACTTCCAATCAACAAATCTGTTGATGCACTGTACAATACAAAATCATTGTGTTTGCGGCAATCCCATCTGAGCTTCAGCTTCGAGGCTCATGTCAGCTTCGTGTCAGGCTTTTATTTTGTTGAGGGGTGTGTGTGTGTGTGTAAAAGCTTAATTCTGCAGGAACAGACTGACTGCTGTCAGGCTAAAAGACACCTCCATTCCATCTGTGTTTCGGTGCTCACTGAGAGATTGTGGCGAGGAATTGAGTTTCACGTGTATGATTCTTCATGCAAAACCTCAACACTGTGTATGATACAGAAATGTACGGGTGAGACACAGTGCATTTATACTTCAAATAACCTTTTTATGACTTAAACATTACATCGAGATTGTTTCCAGCTGTAACATTTATGCGTTGGGTCCAGCATTGATCAATCATCTATATTTATTTAGTTTTCTTTCTCGTTTGAACGGTGGACTTTCCTGCCAAAGATTCTTACCTGCGCATGCCTATACATTACATTACATGTCATTTAGCAGACGCTTTTATCCAAAGCGACTTACAATGGAATTAAGTACAATCAGCAAGGGGTGGGATCGAACTTGCGACCATGATGTCTTTCGCACACAGGGTAAGGTCTTAACCACTGAGCCACTCCACCACATTAAGATGTAGAACGGTAACATTGATAAGTGGCTATTCTCCAAACTGACAGGTCTTGGCAGGTTTCCATTCTTTCATCTGTTTGTCTGTGTTATTTGTTTTCATTTGACAATATTTCTCCTTCTTTCATAACGCTCATCCATCTGTTTATCTTGCCCTAAGCGACTCTCTTTGCGATCCTTTCATTTGTCAGAGTCATGAGTGTCAGTCTTGTCTTTCTCCATTCGTGCCTCTCCCTCCCTGTGAATATACTCTTCCTGTGTCTTGTTCTCTCCATGACAGTAACTGCTTCTCTCATCACTTGCAGGGGTTGAGATATGTCTCCAAATATGATCTGGATCTGCTACAGCATCAAAGAGTGTACCACAGACAAAATGCAGCAGTTTTAAACCTACATTCCTCTGTAATATTAGACATACGTTCATTTAATACCCAAGGTTTGTAGAGTTTATCACTAATAACTTCAAATAGTTAGTACATCAATATTGATTAGTTATGTACACAAAAGAAAACACTTTTGTATCTCCGCTGCTCTAAACTACAAATGTTTCATATGACGTGTAAGTATGTAGAAATCAAATTATAATGTATATTAATTGTCTCTGGTAATATAGAACAGTGTAGTTCAGGTAACTTTTAATCATCAGCCATTATATTGCATCCATCAAAAAGAGATTTGCCACATGGTCACATTATTAAAATAATGGCCTTTTTGACAAAAATGTTCCCATTGTCTAAATCATCTCCTCATGATGCTGGCTGATGTCAAGAGTGTGACTTAGGAACAAAATTCTACACAGCCACTGAAGATATTTCCCCAGATTTTTTCCCCCCATGCCCCCCCTTAGTCTCCCTGAAACTGCACCATGTTCCAGGGAGCCTTAAGGGCTCCACCCAGACTCCAATCCAGGTCAGGCACTGCC
This sequence comes from Solea senegalensis, assembly GCF_019176455.1. Taxonomy (NCBI): domain Eukaryota; kingdom Metazoa; phylum Chordata; class Actinopteri; order Pleuronectiformes; family Soleidae; genus Solea; species Solea senegalensis. The sequence continues at coordinate 19,824,002 of NC_058035.1, forward strand.
CTTCCCAGACACAGGAAATGGCTTGAGAGCATCCATGACATGTTTCAGAAGTGGATTCTACCGCTAAAAAAAAAAAAAATCTCCAGACATTCAGCAGTTGGTGAAGGGGTGGGGGGAATTATTCAGGCAGTGAGAGAAGTTCTGCACTGGAGTCCACCTATCCTCACCATCTTCTGCCATAGAGGGGGACCACTGTGTCCTGACTAAATGGATCTCCGTCTGGTATGAAAAGGTTTTGACACCTCCGACAAAAAAGACCCTAAGGAGAGCGGTGTGGTTATCGGGAAAGACAATTGGGGCCACACTGCCAGCAATTGAGGATCTGGCCCAAAATACAGGCTCACCAAAGCCACCCACATCCTCACAGACTCCACTCACCCTGATCATAGCCTGTTGCCTTCATGGATGAGATACAGCACCCTGAGCAGCAGCTCTGGTTTACAGTACATGTGAAACCAGAGCAGTTTTTTTTAAGTCTGTGGTCACTGCTACAGGAATACAGATCTGACATCCGTAGTTCCTTTACTAGTTATACAATTTTGATGAGGTTGCAATAAAAGTATGAAATCCGTATCTACATCTGTTAAGAAAACCTGACTCTTTTCAATGAAGCTGTACCATTCGTGAACTAACCTCATTTCTTTCTAGGTAAAATACAGAGCCGATGAGAGTGGGCATGGAGGCACAGCTGGAAATGTTTCACCTGGAAGGATCACTCTACGTCTCCCTTGTAAGATGATGATTTGTTTGTGCGGCTTGTGAAAAATTTCAAATTGTGGGTAATGTAAATAGTGGGGTGGTACGTGACAGATGGAGGGGACGCAGGTGGGTGGTGTCGGCTGGTTGGAGATCTATGGGCAGACCGCATGGGCTCCAGCGTCATTAGCATTTGGCTGACAGGGACCGTATGGATTAGGAGGTGGCCCTGGCTGCTCTGAAGTGCTGATGCAGCAAACACAGCCCAACAGCCCTGTTGATAAATACACAAACACGAAGAGATGTTTGAGTAACACACTTGCTGCTACACACAAACTCATGATCCGCTCTGTATAATACTCAGACTAGAGCTCCTGCAACACCTGTATCACCATGTGGTTCTTTTTTGTGTTTGAGTGGTAGAGTGAGTCATCTGTCAACTGGGAGGTCAAGGGTTCTACTAGTCTACATGCCGATGTGTTCCCTAGGCCAGACACTTAACTCCAGGTTGCTCCTGACAGTTGTGCCGGCACTGTGAGTGGGTATGAAAGACATGTTGTACAAAAAATGTAGTATAAAGCCACTCTGACTGGTCATAAAGACTAGAAAAGTGCTCTATAAATACACACCATTTATCATTTTTTGAGTCTTCTTTTTTCTTTTAACCAAAAGAGACCATGTTTGAATAAGAGGGTGGTGCTAGTAGAGCACAGTATGTGCTGCATTATCAACTACTCGATGTGATCGTAATTTACAAAGAGACAGAAGTTATTGATCGAGACCATAAACTTAGCGTAAAAATGTTTATTAACAAATTAAGTAAGAAGTAGGGTCATTTTCTCACACTTGCATACAAACTAGCGTAAATTGCCCCCTGATTGTCATTCAAGAGAATAAAGGATTCAGGCACTTCCTCACTGACGAGAGACCTGGTTAACTCTGCTGCTTGTTCTTGTCATCGCCACTCTTTTGACTCTCTAAACCAGGGGTGTCAAACTCATTTTTGTCCGGGGGCCACATACAGCACAATTTGATCTCAAGGGGGCCAGACCAGTAAAAATAGTAAAATAATAGCATAATAACCTATGAACAACAAGAACCCCTTTGTTTTTCTCCTTTGTTTTACATTCACTGAAGGATAATTTTACAAACCATGAAATTTCTTGAGAAATATAAGTGCAATTTCAACACTATCATGCCTAAATTTACTATTTACACAGCACACTGGATCTATAAAGGCACAAACATTTAGTCACGGGTATCTGGAGCATTTGACATTACGTTGAGATTAGTGTGAAAGTTTAACAAATTCATCCTGTGGGCCGGATTGGACCCTCTGGCGGGCCGGTTCTGGCCCCCGGGCCGTATGTTTGACACCCCTGCTCTAAACTAACATTAATCTTAGGTTTAGCTTTAGGCGTTAATTAGGTACTCAACACAACAGGCTCCAAAAACACATCATTTGATCTGTGGTTACTTTCTTGGTACTTAAGACAACCAGGGAGGGGATTAACAAAGTGTGCAGGAACATAAGCGACACTCCATCCTTACCAAGCCTGGTTATATGGTTGCTACTGTATCGTATACAAAAGAGGAAGCCACATGGAAAACATGGATTTAGTTCTTTTTAGTTCATGGTTATAACCAGTTTACCATATATGGTATGTACTGCATCATGCTTACGCTGTCATACCATTCCTAAGGTGTGAGGCGTGTGTTTTTGACGAGTCATCAAAAATCATTCCTTTGCGCCGCTCATTTGTCTTTTCTGTTTGAAACATCGGCAAATGAAAAGCAGCGATAAGTAGTCCAGTAGTCCATCGTTCACATGTCATAAAGGTACATTTCATCATTTTACACAGCATGTTGCCGTGTTTCCACTAGCGCTATTCGCCTTGTCTCTCGCCGTACTTTTTAGTACCTGCTCTGGAGAGGTTCCAAGCGAGCTCTAGTGATACTATGCGTGACATCGCCAGATTGTTGGCTTTACAATCCTAAAGAAACGTGGGTCAATCTCCAACAATTACCAGGTAAATGTCTAAAATCTCAGTATGTAACAGAGGAGTCTGGTGTATTTAGCGACAGCATCACAACCCAGTCCAGTGACTGTGATCCAGTCATGGAGGAAGTACTGATCCCAGTGATTGAGTCACACTGAAAACAACTGCTTTACAAGTCACTCGTCACTTGTTCGTGAAACGAAGTCACGGCAGTTTCATTCAGCCGTGCTATGATGACCCCGCCCACGTTGAGGAGGTACTATACTGTAATGGAAACACAACCTAAACCCAGCCGTGCAAAGGCAAGTCGAGCTGGGACCATAGGTGGAAAAGGGGCTTTTGTCTTTTGTGTGTGTGCGCAGAGGAGCCATGTTCCTTCTCTCTGTCTTTTTTGTCTTTTGTCCACTCTGGGCAATTACTGCCACTGCTGCCTCTCCACACTGCCCTGTCTGAAGCTTCCTTGGTGCAGCCGAAAGATCCCTGTGGCAGCAATGCAGTTAATTACAACTCACAATGACAGTCACGTGAACACACACATGGGCTGCTGGCTTCAGTGGCAGGGGTGTCTGGGAAACATCTGGTTCTAGGAAAGCCTTGCATTGTGTGTTGTGTCAACAATCAGAATCTGATGAAATTTGTGTGAAAGTATTTGCTCATACAACACTTTTTATTTACCACATATACAGTAACTGTTATTTGTTACATCTAATGTTGCCCAAGTCTTCAAACTCATGCTTTAGATTCAGGGTTAACATTAAAAACTGATGAAACCTTTTAATTATCCTTATCATGAAGCGATAAATATACAAATGAAGAAAGAGCACAGTAATTTAAAGATGAAAAGAAATAAAATAAAACATTTTTTATTTAATCTTATCTTTGTACACTTTGTTTTTTAGGTCACACAGTTTAAATACTATTCAAGTCACTGATCATGAATGCCTCGCATATTCATGTTATTTAATTATTATGCCTCCGGCTAATTAACACAGAGCTTGAAGGAGCTTCATGCTGATTTTATCAGTCTTATTATTATTATTATTGTTATTATTGCATGGATCATAGGTCTAAATTTAGCCCTATTAACCTGGTTTCCACAAATAAGCCAAATACAGTAGAGGTCTGCAACTTAGCTGTAGCTGCTTAAAGGGATAGTTCGTGTTTTTTTTTTGAAGTGGCTTGATATGAGGTACTTGTACGTTTGCCAAATAATCAAATAATACTTAAAAAAT